>NC_142421.1:13290000-13510000 GCF_059516105.1 Syngnathus floridae | reverse complement strand
GGCACAGATAAGTCACGGTGGCAGGTTGCTTCCGAGCGAATGCGATGGCGAACGAGACGGCGAGTGACACGCGGAGCCGCTGAGCCCGTGTGTGCTCAAGCTTTGGTTTTTCCAAAGAAAAAGTTCTGTTTGCCCCGCCACCAAATCAGTTTTGCCAACTGAAATGCTAATCATCTGTTACAGCTTGAAAGTAAAATTTCACAGAGAAAACTGGCAGTGATAGTCTTTGAGCTTTACCAACTTGCACGCAAGGCGAGTTCTGGCAGTATTTGGCAAAAACACCGAATCCTTCTTGGAGCAAGCGCACCACTGCATGGCCCGAGCGATCGCACGGCATGCGGGCGCTACAGCAAAAGCAGGAACTGCCGAGGCCCGGCAGAGCCACGCTAGCGAGCAAGGCGGGCGAGCAACCAAAGCGGCGGCCGCAGTTCCTTCTTTGAGCGTTGCTAGCTAGAAAGGAGCTTTGGGATTCTTTAACTTGCTCATTGTTCAAGACAAATGTTTGGTTGGCCACACGGCCTAATGGGCTCAAAGTATTGCACGTAATCATCCCTCCTTTTCCGAGCAGATGGCGAACAAACCGATCTGGCTCTTGAGAAATACATGGTGCCACACCACCAAATGAACTTTTGCAATACTGCGGATCAATGACACTCTCTGCCATCTAGTGGAAGAAATTCTCATTGCTTTGCCCAGCGCCAAATGTCGCTGGCATGGACGGATCCACGAGGAGAAATTGGAGCACACCAGGACTTCAGTCAAACCGTCACAAGCCTGCATAAAACACACAGAAAACCAAAACAAGTTTTATTTTTGCTTTTTCCAACGTTTATAGCAAAAAATAAATGTTGCTTTATTCTTGATCTCCGAACTTTTCTTGGGGAGGCGGGAACCTGTTCTAATTTCCTACACTTGCTAAAAATACCCCTGAGAAGACACAGAAAAAGTCAGGCTAATAAATTACTGTATGATTCCACGTACTCTTCGCAATGTGCTCACATACTCGGAATTGCTTTTTGGTGTAATTACTGAGTTATCGACTGTGAGTGGTCACTGAACGCACCTCGTGCACAACGCGAGTTAGAACATAAAAAAAGGGTTAGGGTTAGGGAGCAAGCATCTAAAGTTGGAAATTGGCAAACACAAAAGTGTGTTCTTCATGTTTTCATTGAAAACAAGCTGGTTTCACCTTTCACTCAATGCTTATGTGCTCCTGCAGCAGAGGATACATATAGTTTGGCACAACACCGAGCTCGACATACGCATGCATTTGCCATGCTCCTTTATGATTTCTAATTTTACAACGATATCTTAGGAGACATACTCAACTACGCTACTTGGTTTTGCACCTCTAATGCGCCGAGACCTACAGGGAGTGGGAGACCAAAGGAGTCAAGACGGGGTGGAGGGGCGGGGGTCTGGTGCGTCAGTTCGGAAGTCGAAAATTGGTTAGCGAGGCTCCGATTCATATCTCGAAAAGTTTGTAAGTAGAGGTACCACTGTAGAAACCTCTACTGGTCACATAAGGTATTACATCTTACCACATCTCACAACTGGCCGTCGCGCGAGTCTTATTGGGCGACTCGAGTGAGTTTGTGTTAGAATAGGCCTCTTTGACACATGTGATTAACTAGGTAGCTTGAGCTATGACATAATATCGCTGTAACCCTTCTCTTGCTTATTAGCTTTCTCTTCTCTATGACACGCTTTGCACATATGTAGAAGTCACTCTCAGTTAAGACTACAAGGTCACACATTATCACACTGGCTAGACAGAGTTCTCTCCTTGCGGTCCAGAGCAGTATAAGAGCAGGAACCTTGGCGCTGGGAGTTAGACCTTCTTCCGTATCTCGCAGAAAAGGCTCCACAGCTGTGCATCGATCATTCTGGCATACATTAAAAGATGGCCTCTTGGTAATTACTGTTAGCATAGCGAGCATTAAAGATAAAGAACTGAGAACGAACCTAACATTTGCGTGCGCGGCCACTTAAAGCGTCGCTTTGCCTGAAGCACTTTCGGGCGGGGCGGGCGTGGCGGACGAGCACCTTGCCTGGTGGACGCCGTCGCCATCGGGTTGCCACCGCTTGCTTGCCTCTCCGGCCGCCACGTTCGCACTTGCATGCGCCCGACGCCAGTGATGTGCAAAGCGCCCCCGCTGGCCAGGAGGTGAATCTATTCGGACCGAGGGAATGACGTTTTTACGGGTTTGGAGCCACCAAACTGGAGCACTCCAGGACGAGACGTGTAACTTTCGCAGGATGGCACTCAAGTCAAAGCAAAAAGTGCGGCACAGCGCAAAGAGCAGCGGAACCCATTTGTCTGGGACATTTCCATTAAGTATTAAAAATAAATAAATCGGTCCTACTTTTCCTCATGAGAAAAGATGACGTGGCTTCCTTTCATTTCAACTTTTGTGTTCGCATGATGAATTCAGTGGAAATGTCAAGGCGAGGTCGTGTGTGTGTGCTCGACACTGCCTGCGCGGATCATCCTGTGTGTAAATTTCAACACTTTCTACTCACACACAGTGCGTATAGCTGACAGGTCAAAGGTCACTCTCTGATCTGTTTGTGTGATGTCAACCAGGTGCGCTTGAGTCCATCCTCTGAGACCTCAAACTGGTACTGGGAAGGAGAGAGAGAGAGAGAGACAGAGAGAGAGAGAGATAGAGAGAGAGAGAAGAGAGAGAGAGAGAGAGAGAGAGAGAGAGAGAGAGAGAGAGAGAGAGAGAGAGAGCGAGAGAGAGAGAGAGAGAGAGAGAGAGAGAATGCACAATTTTATCCGGTAAATGCTAATCAACTGAAGTGTTTAGTGACTCCCGACCGCGGCATTATAACGATGAGGGGAAGGTGACGTGCTAGGATCCCAATAATGCCGTCGGTCAATTGAGCAACTATTTGATTCCTGTCTGTTCTGCTCCCTCGCTTTTCCTCACGCAATTGGCTGGCCTCTGCGCGTGCACGCCGCATGCTTAACATAACGCCATTGACGTCACTGCGAAGGTGGGTCGGCAATAAAAAGGCCGTCCGTCACCTCGCTTCAACTTCACACTCGACTTCAGCAAGGAGGTGAGCGCTCACACTCGCACGCACGCTCATACGCACGCGCGCTCAGCCACGGTGGTGGGGTTCTGACACCCGCGATCGGGATGTGCTTGTGCGGGGACCGACAAGACAGCGCAGGCCGGCCGGAAAGTGTTTGGAATAATTGACGGCGGGGCGTCGCGCATCCATCCCCTTTCTGCGTACGAGCCCGCGCGCGCACATGTCGTCTTGGCGCCTGAGCTCCAACTTGCTTTCTCTTTTCTGCACGTCACAATGGACGCATCGTCGGACCTGTCAGGTATCTACTGCTGCGATGGCCTCTGCTGCCCATGCACCTTCGACTGAAAACGCGCAGGCGTGTACTTCGCACTGTCCAAAACGCCTCGTTTTGGCTGTCGGCCTGCGCAGATGACAAAAAAAGCTTTTCTGCTTTTCTTCGAGATACACTGAACAAATCATTGCGATTTGGCTCGTGTCTCCGGTATAGCAAGACGGAAACGCGTCAACGACGGAACTAGTCGGTCGCTGCTTGGATTTGAATTTTTTTTTGGGGGGGGGGGGCATATATCAAGAAAACTTGCGTTCAACTTGTTACATACTCAAAAAAACGCGTTTAAATTTTTTGGAGAAAGTCCCTAAAATGTAGACGCGCGCGCGCGCACGCGGGCACACACAATTCTGTGGTAGCGAAGAGGGAGTCAAGAATAGAGGAATGATTCCAAACGCACCGCATTTTTTGGTCACTACAACATACAGTATAGTCAAACTGAGAACAAAAAAGAAAAAAATCCACAGTGTGTCAGATCTTTACAGTTGATTGCCATGCGTGCGCGCAGGCGCGTGGGAACTCCCGACCGGCTCAGAGGAGAAGAGAGAGAAGAGACGAGCTGTGGTGCGTGTGCGTGCGTACGCGCGTGCGCGCGGATGCTTTCCCGTGCGCGTGGTGGCAAGACGGGGCGGACATGTTCCGGAATTGGCACTTGGCTGACGTGCAGGCGGTGACGGGCGCCCTAACGTGGCTACTGTACGCGCTGCTGACGCTGGCGCTGACTCGCCTACTGTGGAGTTTCCGATGGAGGCTGACCAGGGACCCAAGAAACCCGCTGCCCCTGCCCCGAGGCTCCATGGGCTGGCCTCTGGTTGGGGAGACCCTGCACTGGCTCGTCGAGGTGAGTGTACGTGCATGCGTATTTGGGGTAGCCCCGAGATGTTTGCAAGTTGGGGAGTCTGCCATTTTTACAGAAAGCAAGGAAAGCAGAAGTCGCTAATTTGGGGAAAAGTCTGACGGGCGGCCTGTCCGCATGCAGGGCTCCGACTTCCACGTGTGTCGCAGGCGGCGTCACGGCAACGTGTTCAAGACGCACCTCCTGGGCAAGCCCGTCATCCGGGTGACGGGCGCAGAAAACATCCGCAAGATCTTGATGGGCGAGGACAGCTTAGTGCACACGCAATGGCCACGAAGCACGCGCATCATCCTGGGACCTAACACGCTCGTCAACTCTACCGGTGACGCCCACAAGAGCAAGAGGAAGGTACGTATACAGCCGCTTTGCCATGGGGGGGACGTTCGCAAGCTCAGCTCAAGTCACATCACATGCCTCACGACTTGGCTTCAGCAAGTCTTCCCAATCAATTTGTGACCTCACAGGTCCAATGGCTTGGCCCCTGGTCCAGTCGCCTCAGGCGTATACCCTGAGGGGGACCCCTTGCAACGTGTTAGCAAATTGAGACCTCAAGCATCCAGATGGCCAAAATGTCCCTAACAGGTTGTGTGACGTCAGTAAGGGAGGCAGCGAGTGACGCTTGTGCCTATGTGTGCAACCCGTTGCAAAGCTGCTACTGACGGTGGAGACCTCCAAGGTCACGTCTTGTGACCTATGTCTTCTTGCACGTTTGACTCTGCAGTCTGCGACCGGCTGCCTCAGCGCTCAAAACTCTTCTCAATTGCCTCAGAAGCATGAAAGCAACCGGGTCCAATCCTTTTTGCGACCCGTTAAGGCGCCACCATGACTCGGTGTCCATGTCCAGGTACTGGCTAAGGTGTTCAGCAGAGGCGCTCTGGAGTCCTACTTGCCGCGCCTGCAGGCGCTGGTGCGCCGCCAAGTGGGCGAGTGGTGTGCGCGGCCTGATGCTGTGGACGTGTATGCCGCCACCAAGTCATTGACCTTCCGCATTGCTGTGCGTGTCCTGCTGGGTCTGCAGCTGGATGAGGAGCAAGTGCTCTACCTGGGCGCCGTCTTTGAGCAGCTGATGGACAATCTCTTCTCGCTCCCTGTGGACGTGCCGCTCAGCGGCCTTCGAAAGGTCCGCCGCTCGCAACATGCATGCCTGAGTCTCCTTCCTTCTTTCCAAAGTGAATGCTTTTTCTGACGATCAACAGGACTGAGTTGGAGTTAAATCAAGCAAACATCTATTTAACAGGGCACCTGGGGGAGGGGGTGATTTATATGACAGTTTCAAGTACTTTTCCTTCCCAGACAGATGATTGTTTTGTCCTTTTTTCGTGGCCTAAACGTCACGCGCAGCTGCCCACTTGAGCCACCATCTTCGTGTGCTTGGGTTTCGCTTCTTCCTTCCTCCCGAGTTCCCTTCAAGCGTGTCCAGCCTTGACTTGCTGCGCACCTCACCGGTCTTCTTGTTCTTCGCAGGGGATCAAAGCCCGAGAGATTTTACACGCCCACATGGATGATATCATCGCTGAGAAGATTGAGCAGCAGCAGCAGCAGCCCCGCGAACATCTGGACGCCTTTGACTTCATGTTGGCCAGTGCCAAGGAGCACGGCCACAACCTCAGTATTCAGGAGCTCAAGGTACGGGCGTCACGTTTGCACTGGTGCTTTGGTATAAGACGCCACTGTGTGGCTGGCATGAGCACTGCAGCGAGTGCACATGGCGGCTGAGAGCTTCTTAAGAATTGTTTGTACGACTTGAATGGTGACTTAAAACGACCCGCAACCTCAGATCCTTTGGTCCAGGGCCTTCTCTAGAAATGGAGATGTAAGAGCCTTCAATACAAAGATAGAAGCAGTGGAGGAAGTTTTTCAATGTCGCAAACTGGCTGACCTTGCAGGAAACTGCGGTGGAGTTGATCTTCGCCGCTCACTATACCACGGCCAGCGCGTCGACGTCCCTCCTGCTGCAGCTCCTCAGCCACCCGACGGCCGTGCGACGCCTGCGAGCTGAGCTGGACTCTGAAGGCCTTACAAGCCCCACAGACGTTGGTGGATGTCCTCGGGCTAACTTGAGCCTGGACAAGCTGAGCCGGCTGCGCTACTTGGATTGTGTCATCAAAGAGGTTCTTCGCTTCCTGCCGCCAGTTTCCGGAGGGTACCGGACCGCCCTGCGGACTTTTGAGTTGGACGTAAGTAAACGTCCAGCTACCCATGACAGCAAAACTACACAGTGAACCTAAGTTTGCCAGCAGCCACGTGTTGGTATGCCGATTGCCGCCTTCGCCTCGTCCTTAATTGCCCCCAACTGGCACAGGAGGTTTTGTGAAGATGAAAACAATTTCAGTGGAAGACTATTATGGTCTATTGGTGCTGCACTTTCTCAAACATCACTGTGTCTGTTCACTCAAGCTCACCTCTGAAAGCTTGAAGTCACGAGGCCTGAGAATTGAGCTGGAGGTTAGAAAAAGCTGCAGGGTCAAAAGCACAAGTTCCCTCACACGTGTGCAATGACTTTGTTTCTGCGGCTGCCGTGTTACTTTTTCATCAGAATTGGCCGTTCCTCTGCAATTGTTGAATCAGGCCGGCGCGGATGTGCGTTGGGATGCGCCGTGCTCTTTCAGACTGCAGGTTTTATCATGCAATGCAGATATCATGCAAAATCATTACAATGCGTTTTTTTGTTTCCTTTTTGCGCGTCTTTTGGCACAATCACTGCACCTGTAACAAGGCGCTAACTAAAGTCAAAGGTCAAACATTCCTAACCAGTCACACTGGTTCTGTGTACGTCTTTGTCCTCTCAGGGCTACCAGGTCCCCAAAGGCTGGAGCATCATGTACAGCATCAGGGACACGCACGAGACCGCTGGTGTCTTCCAAGCTCCGGAGCTCTTTGATCCGGATCGCTTTGGGCCGGACCGCGAGGAGAACCGCTTGTCCCGCTTCAGCTACGTGCCCTTTGGCGGCGGTGTGCGCAGCTGCGTGGGCAAAGAGCTGGCCCAGATGGTCCTCAAGACGCTGGCTGTGGAGCTAGTGGCCACGTGCAAGTGGACCCTGGCCACCCAGGACTTGCCCAAAATGCAGACTGTGCCCATTGTGCACCCCGTCGACGGGCTGCACGTGCGCTTCACACAAAACCAGCGGCTTGGTTAGAAAAGACGGAATGGCGCTCGGTCGGTCCTCCCACGCTCGTGTCGGTGGCCGAGTTCCACTTTTACACTTGGGCCTTCTCCGACTCTGAAGACTCCCGTGCGGAACACATTCAAAAGCTGAGGGGGACATGCGGCTCCACCTGATACAGACGCAGTCGTTCCTGCTAAAGCACACCGGAACCCGATGAAGACCGAGCTGGTACTGACATTAACTTCCACTTCGGAGTGCGGCATAACGCGGAGTGATGGCGCCATCAGCTGGCCGGCCCGGCACTGGCACACGCACGCGCGGGCACGCACGCGCGGACACGCACGCACACACTTTAGTGTCCCATAAGGCAAGCTGTGTGGAACATTGCGCTCTCGCACAACGCTGTTGCAGTGTGGCGGCTGCTATGCCATATGTTCTCCTTAAGTTGCGTTCATTGATCGTACGGCGTTGCTTGTCCACATAAAGTTGTTAAAAAATGCCAACTTGGTGAATCACATCAAATAAAAATGAATGGAAGTTTTTACCTTCAACTTGTCTGTCCATGGTGGTTGATTTGCTTCAGTGAACCCTCAGTTCAGAAAGGAAGAATTGCTTGTCAATGCTTGATGTCCGATGTCTCCTGTCTGACCTGTCAGCTTACTTGTGGTAGTTACTGTCTTAACCGTACTTACGTGACTTCCGTTTAGGCGCACTGACTTTCAAAACAAGACAGCATATTCACGCCCCCAGAGTCCCATAGTGTATTTTACATTTGCAAAAGTAATAAAATGCGAATAGCAATTTTGTGTGTTGCAGCAGGGAAATGTCTGAAACCTCCAGAAAAGCGGCCCTCGAGGACAAGGATGGAAGGGGCGGGGCTGTCGAAAGCAGGCGGAGACCAAAACATAACGAGCGAACAGGAACAGAAAATGACCACATCAACTTCCATCCATCCATTATAGGTACCGCACCTGCGTGAAGTTGGCCCCCCCAACCTCGCAAAATTTAAGGAAAATAGTCCGATTCGTTTGTGCTTCGTTTGTGCCGGTTTGTGCAGCAAAAATCATCGTTTGTGCTGCTATGGTTTTTTAGTTATGAACGATTATTTTATAGGTCATCCAGAGTTCACCCAGCCCCCCCTTTCCCCCCAAATGGACCCAAAATGGTACCGTCCGTTTGTGCTTCGTTTGTGCTGGTTTGTGCAGCAAAAATTTTCGTTTGTGCTGCTTTCGTTTCGGAGATATAACACATTTATTTTTTAGCGATGACGTCATCGAGCCCCCCCTTTTTCTCCAAATGGACCCAAATTGGTACCTTTCGTTTGTGCTTCGTTTGTGCTGGTTTGTGCAGCAAAAAGTTTCGTTTGTGCTGCTTCCGTTTCGGAGATATTAGGCATTTAATTTCTAGCGATGACGTCACCGTGAACTTGGCCCCCCCTTTTTCTCCAAATGGACCCAAATTGGTACCGTTCGTTTGTGCTACGTTTGTGCTGGTTTGTGCAGCAAAAAGTTTCGTTTGTGCTGCTTCCGTTTCGGAGATATTAGGCATTTAATTTCTAGCGATGACGTCACCGTGAACTTGGCCCCCCCTTTTTCTCCAAATGGACCCAAATTGGTACCGTTCGTTTGTGCTACGTTTGTGCTGGTTTGTGCAGCAAAAAGTTTCGTTTGTGCTGCTTCCGTTTCGGAGATATTAGGCATTTAATGTCTAGCGATGACGTCACCGTGAACTTGGCCCCCCCTTTTTCTCCAAATGGACCCAAAATGGTACCGTTCGTTTGTGCTACGTTTGTGCTGGTTTGTGCAGCAAAAACTTTCGTTTGTGCTGCTTCCGTTTCGGAGATATTAGGCATTTAATTTCTAGCGATGACGTCACCGTGAACTTGGCCCCCCCTTTTTCTCCAAATGGACCCAAAATGGTACCGTTCGTTTGTGCTACGTTTGTGCTGGTTTGTGCAGCAAAAACTTTCGTTTGTGCTGCTTCCGTTTCGGAGATATTAGGCATTTAATTTCTAGCGATGACGTCACCGTGAACTTGGCCCCCCCTTTTTCTCCAAATGGACCCAAAATGGTACCGTTCGTTTGTGCTACGTTTGTGCTGGTTTGTGCAGCAAAAACTTTCGTTTGTGCTGCTACGGTTTTGCAGATATTACACATTTAATTTATAGAGATGACGTCACCGTATTTCGTCACGAATTTCAAGCTCCTGGACTGGAATGCTCCTGATGTAGGACGAATACAAGGTAAATATGTTCTTTGTCTGTTTTTCTTCTTTTTATCTTGCAGAAAACTTTCACTGCGGGAAATGGCTTTTGGTATGAGGATATTTCTGTCCTTATCTTTTTATTGTGCTTATTGATTAATTCCCTTGTTATCATTACGCCTATATGATCATTATTTTCAATTAAATCTGACGTGTAAAAGGTTCACTGCAACCTAAATACCTGGTGAGTCTATGTTTGTTCCAAAACATTAATTAATGCAACAATTAATACATGTATGTGAAATTGATGACAGCCAGAAAAAGAAACTTGAAAACGTGAAAAAATAACTTTCTTTGTCAAAGGGAACATCATCAACATTTTTTTACAACAATTCAAACAATGTATCACTGCAATGTGTACAACACAGCATGCGGGAAGATTTTAGTATTTACTGATGCCGCTTTCACTCCACTTCCCAGGTCATTATAGATCTCCCAGGCATATGCAGTCCTCCTGCAGTATGCCACATAATGGCCAAGAGAATCCTGGGTCAGTCCTGGTTCAAAGCCAATGACAGCTCTTAAAGTAAATGTCTTCTCTTTTAGCTCCAGACTGGAGGGAAATTCAAGCAAGGCAACTTCCTTGCAACTGCTACCAAGGTCAGTGTCAATCCACACAAACTCTCCCAGATTGTAGCTGTGAGTGACATTACCTGAACACAGAGCCTTGCCTGTACTGTCGTCCTGTGTTTCGAATGAAGACGGACACTGGGAAGGGTTTTCTATTGGCCTGAGGCAGAGAGAGTCAGGAAGACTGAGTCCCTCTTCAGCAGCAGTCTGAAGAGAAGCCATGCCACAGGTCTGCAGGACAGCAATGTTTACACAAACAAATGAAACTTGCCTCGTTACTTGTTGGCTTAAACTGCAGTACTGTGAGGAGCATTGTTTTATCAAATGAACACTTGGGATATTCCTCATTGCGCTCTCAATTACAGTGGAAATGTGGCATTGTGCATCAATTTGGAGAGCACCAGAGGTCAGGAGGACAGGTTTGAATATTTGCCCCAGCAGTTCTGCCCTCTGTGACCTGCGTGAAGTTGGCCCCCCCGACCTCGCAAAATTTAAGGAAAATAGTCCGATTCGTTTGTGCTTCGTTTGTGCCGGTTTGTGCAGCAAAAATCATCGTTTGTGCTGCTATGGTTTTTTAGTTATGAACGATTATTTTATAGGTCATCCAGAGTTCACCCAGCCCCCCCTTTCCCCCCAAATGGACCCAAAATGGTACCGTCCGTTTGTGCTTCGTTTGTGCTGGTTTGTGCAGCAAAAATTTTCGTTTGTGCTGCTTTCGTTTCGGAGATATTACACATTTATTTTTTAGCGATGACGTCATCGACCCCCCCCTTTTTCTCCAAATGGACCCAAATTGGTACCGTTCGTTTGTGCTTCGTTTGTGCTCGTTTGTGCAGCAAAAAGTTTCGTTTGTGCTGCTTCCGTTTCGGAGATATTAGGCATTTAATTTCTAGCGATGACGTCACCGTGAACTTGGCCCCCCCTTTTTCTCCAAATGGACCCAAAATGGTACCGTTCGTTTGTGCTACGTTTGTGCTGGTTTGTGCAGCAAAAAGTTTCGTTTGTGCTGCTTCCGTTTCGGAGATATTAGGCATTTAATTTCTAGCGATGACGTCACCGTGAACTTGGCCCCCCCTTTTTCTCCAAATGGACCCAAAATGGTACCGTTCGTTTGTGCTACGTTTGTGCTGGTTTGTGCAGCAAAAAGTTTCGTTTGTGCTGCTTCCGTTTCGGAGATATTAGGCATTTAATTTCTAGCGATGACGTCACCGTGAACTTGGCCCCCCCTTTTTCTCCAAATGGACCCAAATTGGTACCTTTCGTTTGTGCTTCGTTTGTACTGGTTTGTGCAGCAAAAACTTTCGTTTGTGCTGCTTCCGTTTCGGAGATATTAGGCATTTAATTTCTAGCGATGACGTCACCGTGAACTTGGCCCCCCCTTTTTCTCCAAATGGACCCAAATTGGTACCTTTCGTTTGTGCTTCGTTTGTGCTCGTTTGTGCAGCAAAAACTTTCGTTTGTGCTGCTACGGTTTTGCAGATATTACACATTTAATTTATAGAGATGACGTCACCGTATTTCGTCACGAATTTCAAGCTCCTGGACTGGAATGCTCCTGATGTAGGACGAATACAAGGTAAATATGTTCTTTGTCTGTTTTTCTTCTTTTTATCTTGCAGAAAACTTTCACTGCGGGAAATGGCTTTTGGTATGAGGATATTTCTGTCCTTATCTTTTTATTGTGCTTATTGATTAATTCCCTTGTTATCATTACGCCTATATGATCATTATTTTCAATTAAATCTGACGTGTAAAAGGTTCACTGCAACCTAAATACCTGGTGAGTCTATGTTTGTTCCAAAACATTAATCAATGCAACAATTAATACATGTATGTGAAATTGATGACAGCCAGAAAAAGAAACTTGAAAACGTGAAAAAAATAACTTTCTTTGTCAAAGGGAACATCATCAACATTTTTTTACAACAATTCAAACAATGTATCACTGCAATGTGTAGAACACAGCATGCGGGAAGATTTTAGTGTTTACTGATGCTGCTTTCACTCCACTTCCCAGGTCATTATAGATCTCCCAGGCATATGCAGTCCTCCTGCAGTATGCCACATAATGGCCAAGAGAATCCTGGGTCAGTCCTGGTTCAAAGCCAATGACAGCTCTTAAAGTAAATGTCTTCTCTTTTAGCTCCAGACTGGAGGGAAATTCAAGCAAGGCAACTTCCTTGCAACTGCTACCAAGGTCAGTGTCAATCCACACAAACTCTCCCAGATTGTAGCTGTGAGTGACATTACCTGAACACAGAGCCTTGCCTGTACTGTCGTCCTGTGTTTCGAATGAAGACGGACACTGGGAAGGGTTTTCTATTGGCCTGAGGCAGAGAGAGTCAGGAAGACTGAGTTCCTCTTCAGCAGCAGTCTGAAGAGAAGCCATGCCACACGTCTGCAGGACAGCAATGTTTACACAAACAACTGAAACTTGCCTCGTTACTTGTTGGCTTAAACTGCAGTACTGTGAGGAGCATTGTTTTATCAAATGAACACTTGGGATATTCCTCATTGCGCTCTCAATTACAGTGGAGATGTGGCATTGTGCATCAATTTGGAGAGCACCAGAGGTCAGGAGGACAGGTTTGAATATTTGCCCCAGCAGTTCTGCCCTCTGTGAGTATACCTGTTGGTTCACACCCTGTGTTGTGATGGTTTTCACCAGGTGGAGGAATTGGTTCCCATGTTCATAGTTCAGAACAGTCTTTTCAAATGAAAAACTTTCACAGAAAGAACAGCATAAGCATTGCAAGACAGAATCAAATGCACAGGTATTGAGCACAAACACTTTTGATGTACGAAGTTTAAGTATTTCTTGCACTTTTCTGATGGGATAGGGGCTCCAGAACTGTCATTACCCTCTGTCTCACTCAGTGTCACAATGGTGATAGCACGGAGAAGTTCTTTTGCATGTTGCAAACATTGTGACTTAAGAACCTGTGCTATTGACCTGACAAAGAAATCCTTTACACGAGGTTTTTTGTTTTTCAGGGAGTCCCATCGGCAGATCATCTTAATACAGTGTGCTACATCTACCCTGACAAAACATGGGGGTAGATGTCCAGGCTGATTCCCATCTGAAATGTTAAAGCACTCATTGATGTAGCTCTTCAAATCAGGATGAGGGGTAAAAGCTTTGACTAGAGCTCCAAGAATTGCCAGCGAAAAGTCACTTGCTGCTTCTTTAGGAACAGATGCACCTGCATGGATCCATTCCTTCAGCCACTGTGTGATAGCATTAATATCATGCTTCTCTGACAACATCTGCACGACTGGGACACTGGAGCTGGTATGCCCTGTCATAACACCCTGATACAGGAAGATATGGCCAGACATGCCATTCGGCCTCATCAGTTTTTTAACTATTGAGCCTGTTGCATCAACACATAATGTTGGGTGAGATTTCTTTAAGCTCTTGTACATATGCATTTGTGTTTGACTCCAATAGTGACAGAAAAACTTGTCAAGTCCAATGTCTTTGATGCTGTCACTGTGAGGTGCACTGTATTTCAACATCTGCAATGATAAAATTGGATTTTTGTCACCTAATGGCAAATCATTTTTCTCTTGCTTTGCCTTGCGCAGGGTGGCCAAATTTGGCAGGTGACTTGGCTCAGGGTCTCCGAAGGTCATCAGTTTATTTGCCTGTGATGCTCGCCATACATGTGGTTCCATCCTGCCCTCACAAAGTTCCTTGGCTACCTGGACACACAACTGTCCAGATAAAAACCGTTTTGAGCTACCAGTGTGTAGAGAGTCATCACTGTTCTTAATGAAACAGTTCAATATTATTGGACTGTTCATTTCTGGCTCTTCGCCACAGTTAATGTTGAGAAGGCCTAATATATCCAAAACGGAAGCAGCACAAACGAAACTTTTTGCAGCACAAACCAGCACAAACGAAGCCCAAACGAACGGCACTATTTTATTTTGGGTCCATTTGGAAGTAAATAGGGGGGCGGGGCTACGTGACGTCATCTCTATAAATTAAATGTGTAATATCTGCAAAACCGTAGCAGCACAAACGAAAGTTTTTGCTGCACAAACGAGCACAAACGAAGCACAAACGAAAGGTACCAATTTGGGTCCATTTGGAGAAAAAGGGGGGGCCAAGTTCACGGTGACGTCATCGCTAGAAATTAAATGCCTAATATCTCCGAAACGGAAGCAGCACAAACGAAACTTTTTGCTGCACAAACCAGCACAAACGTAGCACAAACGAACGGTACCATTTTGGGTCCATTTGGAGAAAAAGGGGGGGCCAAGTTCACGGTGACGTCATCGCTAGAAATTAAATGCCTAATATCTCCGAAACGGAAGCAGCACAAACGAAACTTTTTGCTGCACAAACCAGCACAAACGTAGCACAAACGAACGGTACCATTTTGGGTCCATTTGGAGAAAAAGGGGGGGCCAAGTTCACGGTGACGTCATCGCTAGAAATTAAATGCCTAATATCTCCGAAACGGAAGCAGCACAAACGAAACTTTTTGCTGCACAAACCAGCACAAACGTAGCACAAACGAACGGTACCATTTTGGGTCCATTTGGAGAAAAAGGGGGGGCCAAGTTCACGGTGACGTCATCGCTAGAAATTAAATGCCTAATATCTCCGAAACGGAAGCAGCACAAACGAAACTTTTTGCTGCACAAACGAGCACAAACGAAGCACAAACGAACGGTACCAATTTGGGTCCATTTGGAGAAAAAGGGGGGGCTCGATGACGTCATCGCTAAAAAATAAATGTGTAATATCTCCGAAACGAAAGCAGCACAAACGAAAATTTTTGCTGCACAAACCAGCACAAACGAAGCACAAACGGACGGTACCATTTTGGGTCCATTTGGGGGGAAAGGGGGGGCTGGGTGAACTCTGGATGACCTATAAAATAATCGTTCATAACTAAAAAACCATAGCAGCACAAACGATGATTTTTGCTGCACAAACCGGCACAAACGAAGCACAAACGAATCGGACTATTTTCCTTAAATTTTGCGAGGTTGGGGGGGCCAACTTCACGCACATCCTCTGTGAGTATACCTGTTGGTTCACACCCTGTGTTGTGATGGTTTTCACCAGGTGGAGGAATTGGTTCCCATGTTCATAGTTCAGAACAGTCTTTTCAAATGAAAAACTTTCACAGAAAGAACAGCATAAGGATTGCAAGACAGAATCAAATGCACAGGTATTGAGCACAAACACTTTTGATGTGCGAAGTTTAACAGGCTGTTGATGATTCCCGTTTTTCAACAATGGTATCTTGACTTTTTTCCAGCCCACTCGTGTATCAATATGCAGCCATTCAGGACAAGGAGAAAGATATGACGTGATCTTTCTTTTCTTCGGTGGGACCGCTAAACCTCTCCAGTTTTCAACTGCACTGTCAGTAGATGCATCTGGCTCCGCTTCAGGATGAGATTTTTTTTCCCTTTTGTTTACTACTTCAGTTTGAGAAGTACTGCAGACGTTGTCAGGCTCTTTGACAGTCGTGGCATCACACTCATCCTTTTCACTTTTTTGTTTTGCAAAGCAAATCCGCATGTTTCCTTCAATGAAGGAAAGATGACGAGCAACAAACCGGTCCACACGAATGGGTAGGCTTTCATGCTTGAAAAGGCCTTTTTTTATGTTTTTGAACTCTGCTTCAACAGCTGCGGAACTTGCAGTGATGCTGGTGCTTTTGAAGAGAGGGACCATTATTGCTGTCCAGAGTGGCAAGTAACTTCCAAGTCTTGTTATTTGGGGTATAATCTCAGGGAGGAAGTGGATGTTGTCTCTATCCCCATCAGCCATGGCAAGTGACCTGCTCTCCTCACATATTTCTGTCACCCACTGTCGGACATTAGTCTGGATGTGTTGGTTTAATGCATCACCTGGTTCTTGTCCCTCATCTTCCTCATCTGAAATGGGGACAAATTCCTCCGCGATTTGCGCTCTCAAGTATTTCTTGCACTTTTCTGATGGGATAGGGGCTCCAGAACTGTCATTACCCTCTGTCTCACTCAGTGCCACAATGGTGATAGCACGGAGAAGTTCTTTTGCATGTTGCAAACATTGTGACTTAAGAAGCTGTGCTATTGATCTGACAAAAAAATCCTTAACACGAGGTCTTTTGTTTTTCAGGCAGTCCCATCGGCAGATCATCTTAATACAGTGTGCTACATCTACCCTGACAAAACATGGGGGTAGCTGTCCAGGCTGATTCCCATGTGAAATGTTAAAGCACTCATTGATGTAGCTCTTCAAATCAGGATGAGGGGTAAAAGCTTTGACTAGAGCTCCAAGAATCGCCAGCGAAAAGTCACTTACTGCTTCTTTAGGAGCAGATGCACCTGCATGGATCCATTCCTTCAGCCACTGTGTGATAGCATTAATATCATGCTTCTCTGACAACATCTGCACGACTGGGACACTGGAGCTGGTATGCCCTGTCATAACACCCTGATACAGGAAGATATGGCCAGACATGCCATTCGGCCTCATCAGTTTTTTAACTATTGAGCCCGTTGCATCAACACATAATATTGGGTGGGATTTCTTTAAGCTCTTGTACATATGCATTTGTGTTTGACTCCAATAGTGACAGAAAAACTTGTCAAGTCCAATGTCTTTGATGCTGTCACTGTGAGGTGCACTGTATTTCAACATCTGCAATGATAAAATTGGATTTTTGTCACCTAATGGCAAATCATTTTTCTCTTGCTTTGCCTTGCGCAGGGTGGCTAAATTTGGCAGGTGGCTTGGCTCAGGGTCTCCGAAGGTCATCAGTTTATTTGCCTGTGATGCTCGCCATACATGTGGTTCCAACCTGCCCTCACAAAGTTCCTTGGCTACCTGGACACGCAACTGTCCAGATAGAAACCGTTTTGAGCTACCAGTGTGTAGAGAGTCATCACTGTTCTTAATGAAACAGTTCAATATTATTGGACTGTTCATTTCTGGCTCTTCGCCACAGTTAATGTTGAGAAGGCCATGACACTCCTTGCAGTATCCTCTGATTTCGATATAATTATTTGAGACCAATGGATAGACCTTGGCTCTTTTAAAAACAAATGTGCAAGGAATTTGGACTGTTTTCCAGATTTGTTCATTTATGATGTGGGTCCAGATGCCAGGCTTCAAAATTCTATATTCTCTTTTTTGGGTTCGACGGTTCTTATCTTTGTATTCAGCCTTTTCCGGAATGAATTCCATCCACTTGTCAAAAGGAATATGAAGCTGAAATGACCGTTCAGGGCCTGATTCCGAGCTTGCTTCACTGCTAGTTTCAGGATCAGTTTCATCATGACTGAATCCCAGAGCTGACCAGATATTGTGTCTGTTTGTTTTAACAAAGGTGTACAGAGCCTTTGCAGACATCTTCCTTTCCAACTGGTCACTCAGATCTCTCCACACAGTAGCACTTGGAGTGGCGATGTTACCATTTTCAAGTATGGCCTCTTTTGAGGAGCAGAGAACTGCAACAATTAAATCATTGTCCACTGATGGTTGTTTGGGCATCTAGTTGAAGGACAAATATAATCAGGATTCATTGCTTGAATAATTAAAATTACACGTGTGTTCATTATAATTGCTATGCATGAACGGAAAAATGATGCAAAGGGAAAAATATTTTGACAGCAGAATGTATCAAGCATGCTTTCTTTAGAAATTTAGTTTTCTTGCTCTGTGCAAATTACATACGTCTAATAAGACAATGTTAGCGAACTAGCTATTCAGACTACCTGAGGTGTTTTTAATTCTACATTGTATGAGCTCTTTTTCGAACTTTTTTTTTAACACACTTTACTTACATTGGTCGATGGTTGGTCACTTCCCAGAAAAAGTCGCTTTCTGTCACTCACTGTTATTAAATCTTCGGAGATAGTTGTGTATTTGTCGCTCGAAAAAGTTGCGCGTCTTTGTTTTTCGCCACCCTGTTGCGATATGTCTTACCGGCCTGCAGAGGTCACTTTGCATGGTAATTAGTTGGATAATACATGTGTAAGAATTGAAGAGTTATGATGTCAAGTGAAAATTTGTTAGAATAAAATACATGACACGGGGTTAATGAAGATGTATGATTATAATCATGCAAACAAATTTGTTTTGCGGCACAATCAATTGGTACAATTTTGGGTTCATTTGGAGGTTACGTCATCGCTAGAAATTAAATGCCTAATATCTCCGAAACGGAAGCAGCACAAACGAAAGTTTTTGCTGCACAAACCAGCACAAACGTAGCACAAACGAACGGTACCATTTTGGGTCCATTTGGAGAAAAAGGGGGGGCCAAGTTCACGGTGACGTCATCGCTAGAAATTAAATGCCTAATATCTCCGAAACGGAAGCAGCACAAACGAAAGTTTTTGCTGCACAAACCAGCACAAACGTAGCACAAACGAACGGTACCATTTTGGGTCCATTTGGAGAAAAAGGGGGGGCCAAGTTCACGGTGACGTCATCGCTAGAAATTAAATGCCTAATATCTCCGAAACGGAAGCAGCACAAACGAAAGTTTTTGCTGCACAAACCAGCACAAACGTAGCACAAACGAACGGTACCATTTTGGGTCCATTTGGAGAAAAAGGGGGGGCCAAGTTCACGGTGACGTCATCGCTAGACATTAAATGCCTAATATCTCCGAAACGGAAGCAGCACAAACGAAACTTTTTGCTGCACAAACCAGCACAAACGTAGCACAAACGAACGGTACCAATTTGGGTCCATTTGGAGAAAAAGGGGGGGCCAAGTTCACGGTGACGTCATCGCTAGAAATTAAATGCCTAATATCTCCGAAACGGAAGCAGCACAAACGAAACTTTTTGCTGCACAAACCAGCACAAACGTAGCACAAACGAACGGTACCAATTTGGGTCCATTTGGAGAAAAAGGGGGGGCCAAGTTCACGGTGACGTCATCGCTAGAAATTAAATGCCTAATATCTCCGAAACGGAAGCAGCACAAACGAAACTTTTTGCTGCACAAACCAGCACAAACGAAGCACAAACGAAAGGTACCAATTTGGGTCCATTTGGAGAAAAAGGGGGGGCTCGATGACGTCATCGCTAAAAAATAAATGTGTTATATCTCCGAAACGAAAGCAGCACAAACGAAAATTTTTGCTGCACAAACCAGCACAAACGAAGCACAAACGGACGGTACCATTTTGGGTCCATTTGGGGGGAAAGGGGGGGCTGGGTGAACTCTGGATGACCTATAAAATAATCGTTCATAACTAAAAAACCATAGCAGCACAAACGATGATTTTTGCTGCACAAACCGGCACAAACGAAGCACAAACGAATCGGACTATTTTCCTTAAATTTTGCGAGGTTGGGGGGGCCAACTTCACGCAGGTCTGTACCGCTTGTCCCCACGGGTGTCGCAGGCGTGCTGGAGCCCATCCCAGCAGTCATCGGGCAGTAGGTGGGGGACACCCTGAACTGGTTGATAGCGATTCGCAGGGCACACAGAGACGAACAACCATTCGCACTCGCACTCTGCTCCATCCATATATGTGATCAAACGCTTAAACGAGGCGATTTGAGGCAACAAAACGTCTCCCATCAATGGTGGGCGACGTATGCAGTCATGCCAGTAGGGGGCGCAAGTATGCCACGCGAGTTGAGAAATCTTGTCTGTTTTTTGTTGTTGCAAACTTTATTTAGCAGAAACACAGCATGCAAACGTTCAAGTTTTGTTTTGTAGGATGAACATATAAAACACATCAAGGCACACATTCGAAAAAGCAACCCAAATCTTTAGATTCAAAAACAGTTGCAATTTGGTTGAAGGACACACCAAAGATCTTTTCCAAAAATAACAATGAACGCGTACTTTTCTCGTTGGAAACGAGCCAAAACACGGACATACAAACAAACAAAAAAATAGAAGTGGAGACGAATTAGAAATCTTGTCTGAGTTTGACTTGGACGTGGACGACGTGAGACTCAAGCCCGCACTGTGTCCGCTGCGTGTCCACAGCGTTCAAAGGCGTGACAACAAAGTCATCCATCCGGTGTGTTCACGTGACCCTTCTCATGTTGGGACGACGCTGAGGTCAGACGCACCACTCCTTTCAAGGAGGCCATGATGCGAAGGTTCAGCCTGTTGGTCAATCCTTCAATGGTCTGAAGTTGTTTTATCTTCATTTTTATCATTCACTTAACTTTTACAGTCGTCTCACCGTGCCGGTGACCTCGTCGAGGCCGCGCCTGTCGTGAGGCAACCATGAAAATCTCGACTTTACACCCCAGGTCGATTGCATCAAAACGGTGGGTGTGAGAAAGCCCAACATAAGTGAAAACGAGACGAAGAGTGAATGAGTGAATTTGCGTACGTTTGTTGACCTGAAGTGAACCCTCTTTGCAGCTGGGGACGCGCACACGCACACGATGTGAATTATATTGCCGTTTGCGTCTCTGTTGGTATTGCGCCCGCCTGCCTGTGTGTCTCCAAAATCAACAAGTGTCAGGACAACTTGAGCAAAATGGCCTCGTCCACCACCATTGATTCTGTTATCATGCGGGTTGAGAATTCACAAACTGTCCTTTCTCTCTGTATGTATTGAATCGAGAATGTCCTTTGAGTTAACACGAGTGCAACGCCGGGACCGTGGTTTCTTAACATTCACAATGGGACACGTAGCAGGTGTGGAAATAATGTCTCACCCGTGCAGCTGAAATATTTTACATGCAGTTAATTCCTGTGGAAGGTTTGTATGTTCTCCCAGTGCCTGCGTGGGTTTCCACCAGGCCTTTCACTTCCCTCCCACATGACAAAACATGCATGCTAGGCCGATAGAGCACTCCAAAATTACCCCTAGGTTTGATTGTCAGAGTGCGAGTAGTTGTGGGTGACAGAAATGGAAAAATGTTACTCGAACAGCTTCTTCTTGCGCACTTCTACTGCACTCGTGTGCGCCACTGAGGCAGGAGAGTTGGCCGGCAGATAGCACTAGCTGTCTTTGGCGCAGGCTATTTGGACGCCATCTTGCTCATGCAGCGAGCTGACATAGGACGCGCCTCCCCCAAAGCCAGCACCAACCCTCATTGGCCGCCGGCCCGCCTGCTCCGTCGCGATTGGCCGGTGCGGGGAGCATTCGACGCTAGAAAGACAGCTGAGCGGAACCGCTCACCACTCAGGCAAGTCACGCCCCAATGAGGAGAACGAAGAAGAACAAGACGAGGGACGGCAGCCAGGAAATGTTGTAGAAGCAGACTTTTGTTGGAGCGCTGGGATCTGAGCCTTTGTTTTCCATGAGTGCTGCCAGGTGAGAGCTGGAAAATGTCCTGCGCCAGTCGTCAGACTCGTCACGTCGCTTCCGCTTTCAGGACCAAAGTTTGACAGCTGTCCCCTCCCCCCTCTCTTCTCGGTCTTTAGCAAAGCAACTTCTTTCAACTTTATGTCAAGTGAATAGCTGACTTTAGTATAGTGGGCGTGCCAAGCACGCAACGGCTGAACTACTACAAGTGTTTGTTATCTCGGACTCAGATTTGAGCACGAGAAGGAATCAAATTAGTAAAAATTCCGTGTTATCTCAAAGTTTGAAGAGAGGTTGTGGAGCATCCAGATGATGACAATCCACGAAGGGGGGGGGGGGGGGGGTGTAATGATGTTGCTTATTGAAAACAATAGAATAAAAAAAATCCACTGGTCGAGGCAGCAGCATTTCGAAGGGCCGCGGTTGACAAATTCATTCAACTTTTGTTGACCTGCCTGACGGATAATTGACACCGATTTAGGTTGTGTTTTTCTTTTCTTCCCGCCTGTCAAACAAGATGAAAAAGTAATTTGACATAGACTTCAAATTGTCGGAGGATTGAAATGGACAACTTGCACTTGTGCCATTTCTTCTTTTGTCCAAAGCGAAGTGACAATCATGAGTCGGTGTGGCGGCTTGGCTTGTAAGTGCGTTGCTCAGCCAGCACTCTCTTCCTGCAGACTTCTGCCGTCTTTCAGTCCGTTGGCGATGCCCGGCCCAGTCATGCCCATGGATGCAGCCATGCGGTTCTACGTGGGCCACTCTTCTCCCCCTCTCAGGGGCTTCCTGAGCTCCTACGAGGCTTCTCTCCACCGAGCCAAGAGCCGAGGCCAGCGGGACCGGGCAGCCACCGCAACCGCCACGCTCAGGCCTTGCCTCAGTAGCCAGCAGCGGGCGGCCTCGCACGAGAATAGCTGGAGCAGCAAAGGCCAGAAGAAGAAGGTGGTGTTCGCTGACTCCAAGGGAATGTCGCTCACCGCCGTGCGCATTTTCTCCAAGAATGAGGAGGAACGCGTCAGCGAGTTGCAGTTTGACATGAGCGACCTGGAGACCGTCGCCATGGAACTGAAGATCAACTCTGCGTGCAGCCTGGCACTGGACTTTAAGCAACCCTCAGCAGACTACCTGGACTTCCGGAATCGTCTGATCCGGAACTCTGTCTGCTTGGAGAACTGCTCGCTGCAGGAGCGTTCGCTCACCGGCACAGTCAAGGTGCGCAACGTCGGCTTTGAGAAGTCGGTGCGCTTGCGGGTGACCTTTGACTCGTGGGCCAGCTTTGTGGAGGTGGACTGCACCTTCATGAACAACGTCTACGGTGCCCACGACACCGACACCTTTGCCTTTGTTCTGGACCTTCCTGCCGACATCCCCCCGCAGAATCGAGTGGAGTTCTGCGTCCGCTTCGAGGTCCGAGACCGGACCTTCTGGGACAATAACGATGGCAAGAACTACGTCGTCAAGCATGCGGGCTGGACCGGCGGCGTGTCCTCGCTGCCTCCCGCCGAGCACACAAAACCAAGCAGCATCAAGGTGCCGGTGCAGGATCTGGAGCTGTTGGAAAGCCCTCGCATGTGCAGCAGCTTCTTCCCGGGCTGGCAAAGCTGGAACTATGTGGACCCCGCCGTGCCCTACTGGTGACCGGCTGCTGCGCCGGCAGACGTTACATCCTTCATATTGAAGGGGAGCAAGAGAGCAGGATGTTGTTTTTTTTTGGGTGTCACCTGATGATGATGTCATTAGAGGGCGAGTGTTTCTTATTGCTTCACATGCTTGTGGTACTTGTGCAGCAGTCCCACACATCTTTGTGATTTGCACAGACTGTGTGTGTGTGTGTGTTCGTGTGTGTGTGTGTGTGTGTGTGTGTGTGTGTGTGTGCGCACGCGTGCATGCGAGGCTGCCAATCATGAGTTTAATTTTCTTTTGGCAAAGGAACTTGTGCTGTTTGGAATAAAAGTTTGCGTGTCATTTCCGTGCTGGAGTGTCCCGCTCTCCATCCTTGGCCCATTTGCAAAACGGCACCACCACCTTCAAGGTCAAACTTTGTAAGCGGAGCTGCCATCGGTCGTGACCTGAGAGCCGAGTGACAGCAACGTCGTTTTCCGTCGACAGCGAGCAACAAATTGATTCCCCGCGGCCGGATTTAATCACACGAGTCAGACTGCCGTGTCCCAGCAAAAAACAGACTGTTAAGGAAATTTGGAGGTGGACTTTTCCTTTCAAGACATGAACGAGAGACCGGGCAGCCAGGGATCAAGTCAGACTGCTCACATTGTGAACAAGACCAAGGTGAGAAACTTAACTGAGCTTTGCTGTCGGGTGTAGGCGCAAGGCAGCCACACGACCACTCGCTCGCTCTGAAAGAAAAGCTGGCAGCTACATTTTGGACACATCATCCAAACTGAGAAAAACCTCCGGCGGGATCAGCGCTTCCTGCTACATTCCTGATGACTCATGGCTGCAATAATACACGCAAGGGCTCAAAAACCTGCGTGGCTTGTTACATCGCAGACATGTCAGATGCACAATAGGGTCACATACGTGCACACGCGCGCACACACGCACACGCGCGCACACACACACACACACACACACACACACACACACACACACACACACACACACACACACACACACACAAACGTCCAATGCTCAAAAACAAGCAGGTCTGGTGTTGCATGGAAACATGCGTGTATGTGTGTGTGTGTGAGAATTGTCAAAGGTCTGTCGAAACGGGACATGTCAAAACCATTTCTCCACCCTGACGTCGCGCAAAGGGCACTTGAGGACATGCGTGGACAAAAAGATGATTGACACATCCAACGCACACGAGCGTGTTGTGAGCATGTTGTGAGCATGAGTGCCTGTGTTTGCGTACAAGTGCATGTGCAAGTTCCAGGGGGGTGTTGCAGGTTAAAGGGGCGGGTAAAAAAAGCCCAACCAGCTTGGCTGGCGCATACATACGATTTCATTTGATAATCGGCACCTCTGCCAAACGAGATGCGCCGCCACATCAAATTGTTTGTGACTCACAGGAAATGACTACCTTCAAGTTGCGATGTGTGCAGACGTGCGACTCAAGTTGGCTCAAGATGGTTCAGGGCAACCGCGTGGCGCCGCAGCCATGAGGAGGAATGCGTGGCCCCTTGCACGACCGCCATCATAGCCAGGTTTTCAGTTGGGCAAGTTTGTTTTCAAACAGGCTGAGGACAAACAAAAGGAGGACTTTGCATGGAGGCCCTGGAATGGGGCCCTGGGACGGAGGCTTCTTAATGGAGGCTAAGTAAAACAATGTAAACCCAGCCCACCAATAGGAACTGAGCACCTTGGCCCCGCCCACCCCAACCAAAAACAGATCAATGAACAAAAAAGGTCAGCACGAGGTCGTCGGCCGAGCACCCGGCACGTTTGCGTGTCGAGGCGCGGCCCGTACTATCAAAGAAGATAAGAGTATCGTGCCAGGCCTCAGAGTTATTCAATAACTAAGCTGGCCATGACCTACTTTGAATGCGCGTGACACGGCGTGGGGGGCGCTGAAATACAAAGAAGAAGAATCTGAGATTCCACCCAACAACTCGGTCATCGTGTGAATAGTGTGAGCTGTGCGGGCTTACCACTTTGACCTTGGCCCAGCGTAACCTCACTGTACGTCGCCAAATTGCTGGAGTGGTGCTGCACCAACGCAACAGTCTTTGGAAAGGCTCTTTCCCTCGTCAAACACTTTTCCACTTGCGAACGCTTCAGACCAAATTCATACCAAATTTTTTATATGTTCCTGATGGTATGAAAAACGGGACAGAGAGTCACTTCACTTGCGGCCCAGAGAAAAACTTAGCGAGCGCATCTGCACACTTGCATATGTATATCACCAAAGCCTGTTCTGGAAGCGATGCCATTATTCAAGTCAGCATCCACACGCGGCCCACTCAGGTGCCCTCAGGTTCTTAGATTCTTGCCTTGATGGTGGCAAGTTCCCCAAAGGAGGGGAAGGTCAAAACAAGTTGCGCTTATGACAGACGGCATGAACCACATTCAGGTTGTGAACATGGTACAAACATGAAGATGACTCGTGTGGGCGAGAGGAAGCTTCACACAAGACCTTTAATGTCAAACTTTCACATCAACGACAACTACACCAGCACACAAAAAGCAATGGCACGCTATTCTCAACGCAACCACCATATCCTCTTTGCTGACAACAAACAAACAAAAAGAAATCTTTGAGTTGCCAGCTTGCAGTCCCCAACTCAAGTTGGAGGTGTCAACTTGGGCTAAACGAGACAAAGGAGCTTTGAAAGCTTGTCTTTAAGGGGGTGTTCTGTTTGCTTTCTGACCCACATTAGCCATCTTAGTTCTGGGCCACTTTGGTAACTTGTGCCCATTACTTTGGAAACCAGGCCAGCGGGGCAGCAATTTGAAACCACTGATTGCTGACCCCTTCCTCCCTGAGCTAATGCTAAAGCTAACACGTGGCAGTGTTGTAGCTGTTGCTCAAACACCTCTGAATGCTGCAGCTTTTTCCTCTTCTACACACCGCTATATCAGACATCGACAAACAGTCTTCAAGTTCTTGCGGTCAGGCTCGGCACTGGTAGTCAGGGTGGAAGTGTACCGTCTTGTCAGCTACTATTTTTCAGGAACCGGTTGTGTTTAAGTCATCGGTTTCTCGTCATCAGTTAGCAGTTGTCACCTTCTTGTCGCTAGCTGCTGGTCGTCTCGTTCTCGAGGTCGACACTTTGGAGGCTACTTGTTGCCAAGTTGTCTGCTTCTTTTTGCGTCAGTGACACTTCCTGCTCTGTCTATTGCTAAGCTAAGGCTAAAACTAACACATCTATCAAAAACCTTCTGCTGCAGCGGTGTTGAAACATGCCACAATGTCAAACATCTGAAATAAAACATTTCACAAAATAGCTGCTAACTTGCTCAGCATGTCTCAAAGTTCTACCTGCATCTTCTGACTCGCTGCTGCTCCTTGAGGAACACAGCGGTACTACGACACGCTAGCTTGTTCGGGTGCTTGAGTATGATCTTGTTCAGAAAAAGCAAAATAGACCATTGAACTACAAATGCGCTTGGGGAGGCTAAAGTGGCGAGTGCCCAAGCGGAGGCGTCAGGATCACTCAAGGCCGAAGCCCTCCGCATTGGAGATGGCGATGATGAGCTTATGTTTGAGCTCCTTCCTGCTGCGATAGGGGGGCAAGCAGATCTGGTTGAAACAGGTATGCGACACGGGGAGCCTGAGGACACACAAGCGCAAACACACTTAGATGCAGCGGTCACACCTCTGACAACGAGGTTGCCCGCAAAGAGGAGCTCGTCTGTGTCGACGCTAACATCAGCGTCAACACACGCGCTGTTTGGTAGCTATACTTAAACGCTCTTCCGAGCCGTCAGGTTTCGGAAAAAAATTTCACGATAGCGCGCTCAAACCACCTGACATGGCAGTTTGCCCAGACGCGAGCACATGCGGCCGCTTTTGGCCGATGAGCAGCAATTGCAAAGCGTTTCCGGGTGTGCGTCAGCGTGAATGAAGTCATTTGCCCGAGGCGAGCTCCCCCCATATGCCTTCACATTTGCCCAAGGTGACCTGCCGTCGCATGCCTTCACATTGACGGCGCTCGTACCAGTCGGTGGGCGCATCCAGCCTGGAGATTTTGAAGTTGAGGTCAGCCATCCCCCCTACGGGGACACGGTCACTTCCTGTTACAAAGTGAAGCAGCTTCTTTTGAAGATCCACGGAGAATGACAGCACCACCTCCCAGAAAGTCCTATGCGAGCACACACACAAGCAAAGTTACGATGTTCACAAGTACACCTCATCCTATCTCATCTACATCATAATCCTGCTCTCCACACCTTTTTTGAATTGTCTACACTGTTTGTACTATGTGTCCTCTCTGCATCCATTGCAGCCTGGTCATCCTAGAAGAGGGACCCTCCCATCTGTGGTGTCTTCTCAAGGTTTCTCATTTCCCCTAGCTGGAGTTTTGAGTTTTTCCTTGCCCTCTTGGGAGTTTAAGATCAGTTTAAGATCAGGGGGTGTTTGAGAATATCTTTCGTTCTTCACATGTCCTGAGTGTTTTTGTTAGTCACCTAAATGTTGAACAGAGGCTGTGATTTACCGAAGTCAAATTCCTTGTTTGGCATGCTCAAACATGGCGAATAAAAACTCTTGAATCTTGAATTTACGTGCGGCGGCTCCATGTTAATTTATTGCTTTGGCAAGGATTTGTTGGCATCATCCTGCTCTGACATGAAAACAGATCTCTGCCAACTCAACAGACAAAAGTCAGCTTTGTCGCTACTTGATGCTAGCCAGGAGGATGGCCAAATTGTTGAGCTTTAACCGCATTTAAAGGCACGCTGGGTTTCCCTTGTTCTGACATGAAAACAAAAATCAAGACAGAGATACAAATCTTTGGGGGAAGCGCACGCAAGCCTTGTTTGTTTAGCCTTGTAAGCACGTGATGTTTATTTGCGTTACGGGGGAGTCACTTTTTTGTCTTACAACATTCAGAGCTCTTGCAAGTCTGCCACACAGAGCTTGCCGACTCGAAGGGGCTTAATTGGGGCGAGATACATTTCTGACAGAGCCTCAGCGTCCTGCCCCAAGGCCAACCCTAATCATGTGTCTTAGCATCGTGCCTCGACCTGACATGAAAACAAATTGGCGGCAATTTGAAGATTGGATGTACTTAATGCGCGCGCACGTGTCACCTGATGGTGGCGTCGCTCTTGCCATATCCTTTGTAGTGCGCAGCTTTCTGCAGAGCGCTCATGTCCAGCTGAGGACTGCCGCACACCAGCATCTCCACTTCCTCCGGACGAAGCAGCTGCCGCAAGAATGGGAAACCGCGTGTCAGCTGCGAATCAGCAGAATGTCAGCTGCATTTCAACCGCGACTCAAGCGCATCTCGTTATTCTCGACCACATCATCTTTTCCTCGACTTGCAAGTCTGAGTTGGTGGGTCTGTGTGACATCATCAAATCAATCAACTCAACATTAAAGGTGAAAGGCAGCATGCCGTCGTCACCAAAGAAAACAAGTCGTGTGCTGTGTGCAAAAGAGAAAGCAGGAAGTTAACATATCCAGAATGTCCCAACGTTCTGTGGAAGGAGTTACAAGCGCCCATCCAAAGACACACACAGGCACTCAGGCAATGTGTTTGGATGGAAGGAGATGCACAAGGTCACCAAACGAATCCTGATCTCATTTAGACAGCTGAGATGACTTAAGTGAGGTTCAGAGGTGTCAGACAAAAAGAGCGGAGTGACTCGCTCGGTTCAGTGTGGCCGCAGCACAGGAAGTGATGCAAGACCATCGGCAGGTCACGTGATATCAACATTTTAGTCTGCCACCGGGAGACGAGCGACGCACTTTACCACTTTAACATGCACGCCCTAGAGTCAGTGTATCATGCGTGCATGTCGCATGTAAAATACTGTAACGTGAAGCAAATATGGAAAAGGTGCTATGCACTCAGAACGTGTGGCGTGGCATGTCATTTCACGTATGCGTGAGTTTTTTACCAGATTTTGGGGCATTAATATGTTAACAGGTGTGCGTAGCCGGCGCGCAACACACACATTATCCAACTCACCATGAGGGCGTCAGAGGCGCAGACGCTGTGGAAGCCGTGGTAGAAGGCGGCAAACTGCTTGGAAATGGATTTGTTCAGCAGGAAGTCCACGTACAGCTGCACGTACTCTGACAACAATAAGAAGAACGGCAGCAGGAGCCACCGAGCCCAACTGATGAACAATATCAATTGCAGCCACAAAGGAGGAGCGACATGAGACCATGAGAAGAACGGCGGCGGCAAACAACACGGGCCACATAAGAGCCGGCTGGCCGCACACACTCAAAAAGACGGATGGCAAGGAAAAGCAGTCCGCCAAGCACATGGGAACGCGAGGCCGCCTTTGGCATGGAGCGCGAATGTGCAAAACAACAAAGAAAAGCAGACATGACAAGGGAGTCTGGAGAAAGGAAGCTAGAACGGCACAGCAAGTGCAGAAAGCCAACATACTGGAGGCGAGAGAGAGCGTGCCTCGTCTTCTCACGTTTACTGAGGGCGTGGCACGCGGGTCGGTTTACTCGTGCCAAGTGCCCCGTACATTGGCACGCGGGTTTGGTTTACTTGTGCCAATAGTCCCATACATTGGAATTGTTTCGCCGGTCACCACACACGTAGAGCTGAGGACAAAGACAGCTTTCCAGTACCTTTACGGTTGTGTTTGGTGACGGGAATCTTGTCTCCTCCTGGCTTCAGGTTGTACAACTTGACCACGCCCAGTTCCTCCTGCGACACCTGCAAGGCACCGGCCCGACGGGTTAACTTACTTTTTATTGCTAGTATGGTGATAAACAGTGGAAGCTTTTAAGCTTTTTTATTCAGACATAATTACCTAATTCATGAGGCACTTTGTTATGCTTCTTATTAGCTCGCTCATTATCCTGTTTGCCAGTACCTTTGGCAGATTGTTGGCATGTTTGTTAGCACTCTCGATACGCTGTCCTTACCGTCAATACGTATTTGTTCATTAGCCTGTTTCGTTTGCTTATTGTGTATTCTGTTATTGTTTACTAGCATGTTCACTAGCTTGTTTGTCAAGGACAATATTTTAATTATCATCAATAATTGTATTTTTAGCATGCTTGTTGGCCTGCTCGACAGCCTGTTCAGGTTTTTAGCTGTAGATAGCATATTTCCTCTTTTGTTAGCGTTCCTGCCAATTAGTCTGTTGGCTAGCAAGGCTGACTTCACATGGCCAAGTGTTGACACACTTGTCATCACTGTGATAAGCAAAACAATCACATGATATAGATTAGCACGCTAACGGAACAGCCTGTTAGCCTGATTGCGAGCATAGCTTATTTCTTCTGACTGCGTTCAGACATCACTAGTAACCGCTCATTGTTACAGAGTATAAGTTCAAGAGATTGGCATAATTAATTACCAGTTGCTTTGTTAGCATGCTTGTGTTTACGAGTAAGTTGAATAACATTAGTGTGTGTGCGGGCTTGTTGTTGTCCTTGCCTGGCTGACTTCGAAGACATTAGTTGTGGTGCTAATAAATGCTTGTAGCCGTGACACTGGTGAGGACAATCGGTCTCATCCAAGAGCCTAGTTATGTCTGCAGCAAAGGGCCACAAAACCAAAAGGGTTTTATAACGCGACCAGTCTAAAAGGCCATACACAGTCACAACAGGTCAGTCAGTTCAAGCGAGGCCTGAGTGGAAGCCACTTCCTGCTAGCCGCATTCCACGCACACACGCTCCTCTCAAGGTTTGACATCATGTTTGCCTCCACTTTGGTGCGACTTTTGTTTAGAAGGCGACTTTTTTTTTTTTTAGAAGTCTGCTGCTCCTTTCCTTTCAATACAATTGTGAATTTGTTACCGCTAATTGCTGACTATGTTCACATTACACTTGATGTAATCGTCTGCGCCAAACAACACATCGGTGAAAGCGTTTCACAGGATACTTTCTTTTTTTTCCTTGGAATCTACAGGGAATTATTTGAAGGCCATTCACAAGATGATGTGGGCATCGCTTCAGTTATTGTCTTGTGCGCAACTCATCCATTTGCCAATAACGTGACTATTTTTATTTTATTTAGCTTAATATGGACCAAACGCTGCCAATTTTCAATTCAGACCGTCGCCGGTATTTCTGCAGCCATTCATGAAAGCAGGCTTTCAAAAACAAATGACATCTTGCCAAGCAGGTGACCGAAGGGTTTTCAATCAAGCGGAAGTGCACCTCTTCCAAGCGTCAACCTTTGAACTCAACCAATGAACTGATTCGATTGATGGAATGACAAAAAACTCGTTTTGCATGTGAAGGTGCATCAGGTAATTGGTGACAACCTGGAAAGTGAGGCACATGTCTTCTTCCACATTGCCGTCAAAATTCAGCAGCTCCTGCAAACCATGAGCCAGCTCCTGTGTGTACACACACACACACACACACACACACACACACACACACACACACACACACACACACACACACACACACACACACACACACACACACACACACACACACACACACACACACACACACACACACACACACACACACACACACACACACACACACACACACACACACACACACACACACACACACACACACACACACACACACACACACACACACACACACACACACACACACACACACACACACACACACACACACACACACACACACACACACACACACACACACACACACACACACACACACACACACACACACACACACACACACACACACACACACACACACACACACACACACACACACACACACACACACACACACACACACACACACACACACACACACACACACACACACACACACACACACACACACACACACACACACACACACACACACACACACACACACACACACACACACACACACACACACACACACACACACACACACACACACACACACACACACACACACACACACACACACACACACACACACACACACACACACACACACACACACACACACACACACACACACACACACACACACACACACACACACACACACACACACACACACACACACACACACACACACACACACACACACACACACACACACACACACACACACACACACACACACACACACACACACACACACACACACACACACACACACACACACACACACACACACACACACACACACACACACACACACACACACACACACACACACACACACCTTGCTTGGACGCTTTCAGTAAAAGGAGCAAGCTGCTGCCGTTGCACACCTCTTACACAACTACTGGCACACTAATCTGTCTCTTGCGTGTGCGACCTTTGGGAAGGGCTGTGTTCTCGTTCTTTGCCTCTTGCTAACTTTAACAAAAAGACACACACAACACGCACATAAAAAATGCGGGGTTCACCTTGACACAAGAGTTAGTGTGTCGCGTGAAAAGTTTGACTGTCTTCCTCTGGAAGCAGTTGCGAACGGGACGTTTCCTCTTGGAGCATCGCTTGTGGCCACTAGAGGTCACTCGGCTTCATGATTCCAGCGCCATCAAAGTTGTCAGTCACTTTTAAAAGCGATGCTCGTTTGAGGTTTGGCGTGGACAAACCACCTTATTTTCTAACTTGGTGGGGAACCTGTGCCTCCGTTGTGCCTGGCTCAGACAACAAGACAAAGTTTATCTCTGGTGACGGCGTGGTGTCAACCTGCCGTCATCGTGTCTGGCTCACAACAACATGCAATGACGGCGAGGCCCTCCCTTTTGCCATCTTTGACCCTCATTGGGCTAACCTTGCCTGATCAAGTTTCTGAGGGAGGTGGCCCCAACCCGAGTCACGGGCGAACATGTCAGGCTACTTGCTCAAATGTATATTTTGCCATCACAGGGCTGAGCGTCCAGTTCTTCCTTCCAAAAATAAAAGCGCAACGGTGTGGTTTTGCTTGTGTGAAAGCAACCTGCAACACCTCCACTCAAAATCATGTGCAAGTGCACGATGTGAATAAACAGAGCTGATGCAATGAGGCGGGCGGAATCAAGTCTGCAAAAGTGTCCGTGACGTGTCACGAGTGACTGTCGCCCTCGCCAACTGCGTACCGGCATGATCTGCCGTACGTCATCCAAAGTGGCGGTTGCCATGCCGACCAGGGCATTCTGGTCACATGGATCAGTGGGTGGCGTCAGCAGCTTCCTGTGAGGAGACACCGCCAGCTGGCATCAGCACAAAGCACCATGATGACAACTTGAAGTTGATGACAAGCCAGTATCTGCTTCAAGATTTTCACTTTTAGGCAACTATTCGAGTGGCACACTGGCACGCACGCGCGCATGCACACACACCTGTAACAGTAGAGGGGGAAATGGATGTCCAAAGCGATACTGTTGTACACCGCCAAGCCCATCAGCTGAGCACGTTAAGGACAACCACGCACGCACTCTTCCCAAAACGGATTTATAAAGCTGTGGCAATACTAAACGGCTCATACAAGAAGTTGCCCTCCTCTCCCTCGTTACACATCAGCACCATGGCGCCGGCGCTGCTGTCTCCACGGTGACCAGACGGCAGTGACCAATATCAATGAGCTCATGGCACAAGAATACGCACACACGGCCCACAATGCCTTCATTCCTTCCTCGACCAAACGCGCCCCCTAACCCAGCTATTAGGTTATGTAACCTTTGACGGCAACCAGATGTGCGTGTGTGTGCGCAGAAACATTGAAGTGAGGACGACCACGCTGCACACAGAAAACAAGATTGCACATGAAGGATACGGTCCCAATGAGCTGAAACTCCGAGTAGTTGTTGTCCCCCTTCCAGCCGCTGAACCAGTGGCAGCGAGACTCCTTTATGTACGTGAACATGCCTGACGCACACGCCAGCATGAACGTCGCCAAATTGGCAGGATGGAAAGAACACAGAGGCGGAAGAAGAGCCAAAAGTGAATAGAAAGAAGACGTCAAAAGGGCAAGATGAATAGGACCTGGAAGACCAACATCAAAGAAAAAGGGCGCTCGTCCCACTCACCGTAGTCCTCGTGGAAGATGCGTCGCACCAACAGCAGGAACCACTCCTTGGTCAGGCCGCCCATGTCCAGGCCTGCCTCCCCCACAAAGGTCACGCGCAGCTTCTTCTTCAGGTCGCAGCGCTTCCTGCTCAACTGAAGACATTCCTTCCATTCAAACTGGACATCAAAGGCGAGCGGACCAGAGCGCTCAGGCTTTGGCCTGCCTTGCCAGAAAAAAACAAATGCAAAATCAAAAAGGGGGCCCTGACCTCATCCAGCGAGTCCGCCAGGAGCTGCCCCCGTCGCACTTTGATGTTGAGGAAGAGGAGGTTCATGTCTACGCGCTGACGCCGAGACACTTTGCTCACCAGGCTTTGCTGCGACACACACGCATGCTCAACAACGCCGGCCAGTGCAAAAGCAGGGCGAGCGGACGCGCTCACCCTGGCCCGGCTGATCATCTGCTGCTCAGAGTCCTTCTGGATGATGGCCTTCTTCAGCGCCGCCGACAGAATGAAGGGAAACTGGCAGAAGGAGAACCTGAGGGGAAGGGAAGGGGTCAGCCGGGCACCAACGCCGGCCGAGCCGAAAAGAAAAAACAAAAAACACAGTTAAGACTTGCAATTTCAAGTTTGGGGTAATCTGCCAATTTAAGATTGTTCAAATGAGGTCCATCGCAATACATCCGAGAGCTCATGAAGGAAAGCCACCTGCTTGAGTTGCCGTAGTGTTGCCAGGTGCGGTACTCTTCCATGAAGTCGATGTGCTCCAGCGTGAGGTTGTAGAAGTCTGCGAATGGCATGACGGGCGGCGACGACACGCTGTTGGCCGCGTCTGAAGCACATGAGCGAGCAAGCGGGTGGTGGAAGAACAACGTACGCAAACGCCCCGCGCAACAACCGTCCAAAACCAAAATAGGAAAGATCTGTCCGTTTCTGCTCTCCTCCAAAGCGCGAAGCAATTGCTGTCGTTTCAGGACGCATTTTGCAATTTTGCCTTCATGGAGGTCTCGCAGAATTCAGACTGAGACCATCAACTATGGATGCTCAAAAAACCTCCCCAAGAATTTAAAAGATGTCTAATGTGCATTTCCTGCTTTTGTTCATTTTTTTTCCTTCATCTCAAATCATCCCAACAGTCGTTGAATGATAAAGTCAGAAAAAAGTGGAATCAATTTCAGCGGATGCCATTTAGCGGCAAAATAGCGCTAACAGCTACGGACGCACTCACTGAAGAGGGCGAGTACTTTGGTGGCCGACGGGATCCACCAGGAGCACTTGGAGGCGGGTGGCACCTCGTCGGGCTCGGCAGGAAAAAGGCGAGTGGAGATGAACTGCAGCAGGCGCTCCACGGGCTGACGGAACCGCTGGCCCGGCAACCTGACAGGCACACGCTTGGTCGTCACAGCGCTCTGAGTCACACCGTCGTCATTGTTGACGTGACAGGCTGCCGGCACCACCGTAGTGCTTACTTCTTCAGCCAGTGCACCAGGAAGTGATGATCGGCCTCAGACAGGGCAGCCATCTGCCTCAACAGGTGAGCGTAGATCACGTAGGTGCTGGTGCTGGAATACTGAGGGTTCTGTCAACATCCAAAGGAGAGGCAGAAGAGAAAATGAATGGTGGCGGCATGGCACCCACCCCTCCTTGCCACAAAACCTGCAGCGTAATTGGCTGAAACGCAACAAGAGCAGCAGCAGCAGCAGCGGCGGCGGCCGCAGAGAGACGTCACAGCGACATCATCCGCTCACCTGAACCAGGATGAAGTAAGCGCGCAGGTCATCTTTAGTCCGGGGCCTGAGCTCGTCGTGGAAGAGAGAAAAAGAAAAAAAAACTGCCTTTGGATCTCGCGTAGGCAGGACGGATGATGTCATGGAGGTCGTCCTCTCACCCTTTCCACTCTCTCAGGAGACTGTTGATGATCCCCTTCAGCACAGACTTCTGAATGTCTTGAGGCTGCACGCATGCCCAGATGACCACGTGAGCCTGTGACAGGAAGTGGCGCTCTCGTGGGTGTGCATGGGTGCGTGTGATGACTCACCGTTTGGAGCAACGAGTCGTACACGGCGTTGACGAATTTGGCGTCAAGGCCCGAGTCTTCAGTGGTGTCGAAGGAGGCGTTGGCCTCCCGCTGGGGCAGGGGGCAGAGATTGAGGTCAAACAAAGAGCTGCGGCAGGGAGGTTGTGTCTTACCTTGAAGGCAGCGTTGAGTTCAATGAACGAGTCAAAGGTGGTCAGGTAGAAGTCTCGGACTTCACGCCAGTCGCCCAACAGCGCCGCCCGTTCTATCTCCTTGCTGACGACCACACGTACGCACTTGTGAGCGTGCACGTGTACTCATCACAATGTGCTGGGACGTGTGTGTGTGTGTGTGTGTGTGTCGGCACTGTCTCACAGGAAGTCTTTGGTGGTCTTGGTGCGCAGTGGAATAACAGGGTCACACGGGAAGGGCGCTTTGACCTCCGGGGGCAGCGTGTCGATGGTCAATCGCTGCTTGGGACGCGCCAGGCTGCCAATCGGCGGAAGCTCGCACGCTGATGCGTCACACACATGCACAAAACCTTCAGGGTTCTCGATTCCAAATCATTATTTGAAATGATCAATAGGAAGCACGTCTATTTTATGTCATTGCGTCAAAGAAGAAGCAGCCATGCACACGCACACACGCTTCGGTTGATAATTAGCCTCTTTGTTTGTGTCACCAAGGTAATGCAGGAGGTGCATTGTGGATGCTGGCAAGGAAGAGCAACGGCAAACATCATCGAGCACAACTTGTTCAATCCTCATCCCAGATGACCATGTCAAAGTGTCCTTAAGCAAGACACTGAACTCTGGATTGCTCCCGATGGCGCCTGGCAGCGCCTTTTATGGCAGCAGCCTCCCACTGGTAGAATATTTTAATTTCGTTGTACATCAGTTGTACAATGACAATAAAGTCATTCTATTTTTTTTAGCACTCAGAGAGGCGCAGACACGCACACCAATCAAACGACGGACCAGCTTCCTATTTGGTGCTCAACTGGGATTTTGCAGAAAAATACAAACACCTCAGGTCAGGCTTTCCTGCTTGAGGAGGGGGCAAGGTGCTGATCTCTGCCCTGTATAACTATGTCACCGTATCCTTGAGCAAGATGGCGAAGCCGCGGTCGCCCCTGATGTCGCATCATCAGGAGGTGAAAGAGGATGCGGTAAGAAGCGCTTGGAGTGGCCGAGGTAGAAAAGCCTAGGACGATTGATAGCCCATTTCACTTGTCATCAATCTTCCTTTTCCTTTTGAGAAGGGCGAGGCACTGTCCTCAGCAGCCACCTTTGCACTTTCCGGTTTCTGTTCTTTGTTTTGCAGTCTCGCTCGACACGCGCGGCATCTGTCGCCGTAGCAACCGGGCCTTCGCCATCACAGCGACATCTGATCACCACTGTCGCTTTGAAGCTTTAGCAGCAGGTAAAACTAAACACTTTGGGACACCCGCTCGCATTAGATGCAAACAAGTGCACGAGCGCGTCTCACACACACAACCTTGGTGAGACTTGAGGGAAAAAAGTGAGACTGACCGTGCTTGAAGTCGAGCGGCGCGGTGGGCATGTCGGCGTCTCTGAGCTGAAGCTGTCGGTGGTGGAGTGCGTTGATGAGGCTCCCTGGAGTCGGCAGCGGAGGCTTGGCCTTGTGGCCCGGGGCCTGCCACAACATGGCATCATCATCACGTGACATCATTGTTAGCAATACCGTCCTGTGTGACATCATCACCACCTGTCTCGCTTTTCCTCTTCCTTGTCGCACGTCATCAGCATTGTTTTGGCCACGGGGTTCTCTTTTTTTTTTTACTTTAGGAGCCAATTTGAACGAGCGGACATCTACAGTCGCACAAGTGAAAAGGGCGCGTGATGCCTTGTCATGACGGCAAGGAGAGTCCCAGGCGGTGACAATGATAACGCTTGCAAGGAGCATGGCGATAACAAGGCTTGCCAAGCATGGAGAGAAACTAAACTTTTGCGGATCACCTTCCTTTCACGAATCAGAGAATTTAAGACGGGAGGCGCTTAAGTGGCCGAAGGCACGCGTGGAAGAAACTTCGTGTTCAGCTCACCTCCAACAAGAGCAAGCACACACGTGCGCTTTGACGACATTTCCAGATGCAAGCGCAGGAGAAAATGTGCGTGCATGTGCGCGTGTGATTTATGTACACATTCCCGAGCGCTGACACAAGATGCATGACATCATCTGTGACGCTCGCCACGCATGCTAATGACATCATGGCAGCGCCCAAGCGTGCGAGCGACTGCCTCGAACGCAAAGAGCCTGCGAACAATGGCGCGGCGTCGAGGGCCGTTCAACACAAGGAGGCCCGCGTGCTTGTGCCACGACCTCAGCAATTCCAAAAGGGCGCCGGACGGCCAGACGGACAAGGCAAAGCTACACGAAAATAGAGTGAGGGGAAAACAAAACTTCAAATTTGAGCCATGAACCCTGCTGTAGTATTTTTTGAATCCTCCAGATGATTTGAACCGAGTGTTTGACAAGTGGCAAGTCGCTGTGCTCAATGCTGAACAGTGCCAGGTCGAGGAGGCAAAACACACATAAAGCAAATTTAAATTGTCATCACGACAGGAAGAAACACAAGACGAGCCAAAATGACATGCGCCATGCACAAAAAACTGCCACCAAGTGACACCAGAAGACACGCACAGGAGAAATTCCTCAAAGGGGGTACACAAAAGAGTGAAGACGGCAAAAAACTCACAATTTAAAAAAGGCACGCACACACCAAACTGAAAAACACAAATGGTCAACCTTGTAGGGCCAATGGTCAACTTTCTAATTTCTTCCCAACAAACGCTTGTCAGGTGCATCACAATTGAAGAAAGAAATCTAGCAACACACAATCATCACCCCAAAAAGAAGAAAACGACAACTGGCAAGAAAAAAAAGACAAAAACAAAAACAGACAAAAAAAGAAGAGTGAAAAGACTAAAGGAAAAGGAACAAGCAAGAGGACAGAAAAAAATCAAAGAGTACAAGCAAAATAGAAAAAGCAAAAGTGGATGTTTGCAAATAGAAAAATAGCCTAAAATGACAACTTTCATAGACGATGACCAGTCAGAAATGCTTTCCTGTTGAGAGGCTGGAATTTGGACACATTGTCGTCACACCAAGTCTCTAAACGATTAATCGATTGCAAAATGCAATGGTTTAATGTTTGTTGCCGTATTGTTGCATCTGGAGCGCAAACTCCGCCTCGAAGATGAAAATGACCGAAACCAAGTCAACCCACTGCGGTGGTTCTCGTTTGGCAGCAGGAGAAAGCAGGCAAATCGCACATTCTTGTCGTTTGCTATTTCCAGGAAATCTGCTTCAGCGTCATCGTCGTGTATTTTTGTTGCATAATTTGTTTTCTTTTGAGAAGAAGGATGAGAAGTGTGTCAATCAGAAGCGCGTTGTGTCGTGCTTTCGTTCGGTTGGTTTTCTTACGCCAGAAATGGGCGGCAGCTTGTCGCGCTCCCTGCTCGTCACAGAACCCAGATCGTCGCCGTCCATATTCCGTTAGGTGTCGCTTTACGGGCACTAGCGGCCAAAAGTCGGCAAATGTCTTCCCAAAGTGACACAAGCGCTCATTGTCGTCTTCTCGACGCCGCCGCCACTTTGTCGCAGTAGCCGCGCACGCGCCGCCGACACGTGCGCGCGCACAGACAATCCGGGAGCTTCTTCATGTCAACACAGGGGAAAAAAAGGGAAATGAACAAAACGCGAGTCAAAGTAAAGAAAACTCCCAACAGGGCACACGAACGAGTCTTTGTTAGTCAAACGCGATCCAACGAGTCGCCAGAAGACACCCGTGGCGTGCCGTCGCCATGTTGGAGGAGGGGAGGAGCCCAAAGTTGGATTGGGGGAGAACACGTTATGGTGGGGCCAAAGCGAGGTCCGGGCAAGATTGCAGAACGCAGAAGGGTATCACTCCTCCACAGCCTGCTAAATCATACTCCGCCCCTGCTCACACTCCGCCCCTATGCCTTCTGAGTAGGCGGAGTGTGCTCCGGTCTTATACGTATTTTAAATGTTATTTTCCAAAAAGGTATGTTGTGGGTGGCACACTGGGTAGCACGTCCGCCTCACAGTTAGGAGGGTGCGGGTTCGATTCCACCTCCGGTCCTCCCTGTGTGGAGTTTGCATGTGGGTTTTGCGCGTGGGTTTTCTCCGGGCACTCTGGTTTCCTCCCACATCCAACAAACGTGCTTGGTAGCTCTCTCAATTGCCCCTAGGTGTGAGTGCAAGTGCGGATGGGTGTTCGTCTGTGTGCCCTGCGATTGGCTGGCTACCAGTTCAGGGTGTCCCCTGCCTACTGCCCAATGACGGCTGGGATAGGCCCCAGCACGCCCGCGACCCCTGTGGGGACAGAGCGGTACAGAAAATGGATGGATGGTATGTTGTTTTAAAGCATCATAGTGTCGGATTTTGTCCACAATTTAGGGAGCGCGTTATCTGCGCCTCATGGCAAAAGCCATTGCCAATCACCTGTTATCCAATTTACTCACTGCGTGCTCGTTTGATTTCTTCAGATTTAGGAAAATGCAAAGACACTGAAGCACAAATTAGACTTACACAGGTTGGTTGAGTTCAATCACAATTCTTGTTCAGACAGCTCTGTTTTCAGGAAAGTACAATACAGCGCTGGGTCCTTCAAGAGGGGAAAGTCTCCATTCAGAAAAGGCAACGTTCAAGGTTCTTTGGTTAGCTTATATCAGTTACACATGCCAGTGTGGGCCGAGTTTGATGGGTGATGAGTCTTTGGGGTGGGGCAAGTTGGTTATAGGCGATTCGGTGTGTGTGGGGGCTGTTGTCTTCCATCCCGTCTTTCGGCCTTGGCGATCATCTTTGGCGGAGTCCTTGGCTGGCTCCCTCTGGCACCTGCTGGTTTTATCTTCACGTGACCTTCCTGTGAACATTCGTCTCCAATCTTGGACATACACTGTCGTACCTCATTCTTTCAATTTTGTCATTTTGTACGAAATTATGTTAGCTTTTGGCTGTGACATCATTAATCTATTGCTGTTCTTTTGATACTTCATGGCTTTGCTTATTCATAGTTTAATCATGCTTCCAACCGTATCTTTTCCTTGTTAGGCAAAATATTTCCCTCTGTGCAGAGCGTTCAGTAGTAATCAAAAACTGGCGTCTAGCATTAGTCAAAACATAACAACATACAATCAAGTACTGAACGGTCAAGACGACTCTGGCCGTGTCCATGATTTAGAGAAAAAACATCAGGCATGCATTACACAGTTCCTTAAGGGTCATTAAGCTATTTAGGCAATATATCAAAAGTCATTTTTTATTTCAAAGTGCTCAGAAATATATATCAGATCAGAAAGTTATAAAAACCTTTCTCATTACCATTTATCAAAAATGTCTAGTTATGTCTTCTTTATTGATTTGGTGTGTAGGTATAATTATAAGTGTTTCTTTTATTGATTTAATATGTGAATATACTTTGCTTATGTACTTTATTCAATGAGGTTTGAGCATATCTGTTTTTGTAGCAAGGCAGGACATTTTGTATTTTGACCCTATTCCTTCACTAGTAAATAGTTTAGTTAGGCGTTAATAAAAATAAAAAATAAGAACACAGAATTGTATCACTCCTCCCAGAGCCTGCTAAGTAACGACGCCCCTATGCCTTCTGATTAGGCGGAGTGTGGTCCGGTGTGTGTCCAGATTTGGTTCCCCCGCGAGGATTTGTTTCCCCTGCTGCGGGAGCGCGCACGCCTTGTTTGGAAAGCGAAAAACCGATGCCGTACGGCGTCAGCACCATGTTGTTTTCAATAAAAACATGAAGGACACACTTTTGCGTCAGTCAATTTTAATTTTTAGAAAGGATTTATTTCATTTTATTTCTTTAAGTTTATTCGCGTTCTGCCGTTGAAGCGAGGTGCGTTCAAAGACCAATCGTACAGACGGAACACTCATTCACTTCACCAAAAAGCAACGATATAATTATGTGAGCTCTTTGCATATACAGGACTGTCTTAGAAAATTAGAATGTTTTGATGAAGTTCTTTATTTTCTGTAATGCAATTAAAAAAACAAAAATGTCATACATTCTGGATTCATTGCAAATCAACAGAAATATTGCAAGCCTTTTATTATTTTAATATTGCTGATTCTGGCATACAGTGAAGAAAACTCAAATATCCTCTCAAAATATTAGAATATCATGAAAAAGTATACTTGTAGGGTATTCAACTAATCACTTGAATCGTCTAATTAACTCGAAACACCTGCAAGGGTTTCCTGAGCCTTGAAAAACACTCAGCTTGGTTCAGTAAACTAAATCACAAATATGGGGAAGACTGCTCATCTGATTGCTGTCCAGAGGACCATCATTGACACCCTCCATCAGGAGGGTAAGACACAAAAAGAAATTTCTCAAAGAGCAAGCTGTTCACAGAGTGCAGTTTCAAAGCACATCCACAAAAAGTCTGTTGGAAGGGGAAAATGTGGCAGGTAACGCTGCACAACCAAGAGAGATGACCGCAGCCTTAACAGTATTGTGAAGGAGAGTCGCTTCCAGAATTTGGGGGAGGTTCAAAGACAGTGGACTGAAGCTGGAGTCAAGGTATCAAAAGCCACTGTTCACAGACGTGTCCGGGAAATGGGCTACAATAGCGGTATTCCCATGGTCAAGCCACTTCTGAACTCAAGACAACGGAAGAAACGTCTGACTTGGGCTATGGAAAAGAAGCACTGGACAGTTGCAGAGTAGTCCAAAGTCCTCTTTTCAGACGAAAGCAAATTTTGTATTTCATTTGGAAGTCAAGGTGCCAGTCTGGAGAAAGGCTGGAGAGGAGCAAAATCCAAGTTGCTTGAAATCCAGTGTGAAGTTCTCACAGTCAGCGATGGTTTGGGGAGCCATGTAAGCTGCTAGTGTTGGTCCACTGAGTTTCATCAAGTCCAGAGTAAATGCAGATGTGTACCAAATTAAGCTCCCTGCGCACTGAGGTCCAAATATATTAAGTGGACCTCAGTGCGCAGGGAGCTTAATTTGGTCCGATCGCGCAACCGCAGCGCGCCGGGCTCTCACTGTAGCCATCCTAAAACACAAAGACTCTCCTAAAGCAATGCGACAGTGAGCAACAGGTGTTGTGCTCGATTTGGTTCCCCCGTGAGATTTTGTTCCCCCTGCCGCGGGAGCGCGCACAGCTTGTTTGGAAAGCGAAAAACCGATGCCGTACGGCGTCAGCACTATGTTGTTTTCAATAAAAACATGAAGAATTCACGTTTGCGTCAGTCAATTTTAATTTTTATAAAGGATTATTCTCATTTGATGTCTTTAAATTCATCCGCGTTCTGCCATTGAAGCGGGGTGCATTCAAAGACCAGTCGTAAAGACGGAACACTCACTCACTTCACCAAAAAGCAACGATATAATTACGTGAGCTCTTTGCATAAACCTTGATGCAAAGAAACTCCTCCTTTTGGGTACCGTTACATGCTACAAGGAGTATATATTACAAAGGAGACTTTATTCTTAATTGTAATCATCGGCCCGCTGGAAGTCGAATGAGGCTCCGCGATTTTATCCGCGGTGCTTATAAAGTGCTGATCCGCTCGGCGGGAGCTATTTTCGGCCACTTGGCGCGTGCGCACGGCCTCCCGGATGTGCCGGGCGGCGTGCGCGAGCTCACCGGCCGCTGGAAGTCGAATGAGGCTCCGCGATCTCCTCCGCGGTGCTTATAAACAGCCGATCCGCTCGGCGGGGGCTATTTTCGGCCACTTGGCGCGTGCGCACGGCCTCCCGGATGTGCCGGGCGGGTGCGCGAGCTCGCCGGCCGCTGGAAGTCGAATGAGGCTCCGCGATCTCCCCCGCGGTGCTTATAAACAGCCGATCCGCTCGGCGGGAGCTATTTTCGGCCACTTGGCGCGTACGCACGGCCTCCCAGATGTGCCGGGCGGCATGCACGAGCTCGCCGGCCGCTGGAAGTCGAATGAGCCTCCGCGATTTCATCCGCGGTGCTTATAAAGTGCCGATCCGCTCGGCGGGAGCTATTTTCGGCCACTTGGCGCGTGCGCACGGCTTCCCGGATGTGCCGGGCGGCGTGCGCGAGCTCGCCGACCGCTGGAAGTCGAATGAGGCTCCGCGATCTCCTCCGCGGTGCTTATAAACAGCCGATCCGTTCGGCGGGAGCTATTTTCGGCCACTTGGCGCGTGCGCACAGCCTCCCGGATGTGTCGCCGGCCGCTGGAAGTCGAATGAGGCTCCGCGATCTCCTCCCGGTGCTTATAAAGAGCCGATCCGCTCGGCGCGAGCTATTTCCGGCCACTTGGCGCGTGCGCACGGCCTCCCGGTGGTGCCAGGCGGCGTGCACGAGTGCGCTGGCCGCTGGAAGTCGAATGAGGCTCCGCGATCTCCTCCGCGGTGCTTATAAAGTGCCGATCTGCTCGGCTTGAAGCTATTTCCGGCTTCCCGGTGGTGCCGGGGGGCGTGTGCGAGCTCGCCGGCCGCTGGAAGTCGAATGAGGCTCCGCGATCTCCTCCGCGGTGCTTATAAACAGCCGATCCGCTCGGCTGGAGCTATTTCCGGCCACTGCGCATGCGGAATTTGAACACATTTCGTCAATAAATTTCGTATATTTCTGATTGAATTTTGAAGTTTAATATAATGCAACAATTGAGCTCGACTTATACAAAGGATATATCATAAAATCGTAAATTTCCGTCGAATTTGAGGGGGTCGACTTATACACCGAGTCGACTTATACACCGGCAAATGTGCTCCTGGCAGCTAGGGAGTGCCGCGTTGAGCAATGCGCACGAAGAAATAAGCACCTGCAACGTTTGGTTTAGGTTTTAGGTGCATTTTTAATTGTATTGCTTAAATCGCATTTTCTCGACGAGCTGAGCACGTTTTCTGAAATGGGCTCCTCCCGTCGCTCTGGTTGGGTGCGCACAGTAAAAAGAGCTCCTGGCAGCTAGGGAGTTCCGCGTTGACCACTGCGCACGAAGAAATAAGCACCTGCAACGTTTGGTTTAGGTTTTAGGTGCATTTTTTATTTTATTGCTTAAATCGCATTCTCTCGACGAGCTGAGCACGTTTTCTGAAATGTGCTCCTCCCGTCGCTCTGGTTGGGTGCACACAGTAAAAAGAGCTCCTGGCAGCTAGGGAGTGCCGCGTTGACCACTGCGCACGAAGAAATAAGCACCTGCAACGTTTGGTTTAGGTTTTAGGTGCATTTTTTATTTTATTGCTTAAATCACATTCTCTCGACGAGCTGAGCACGTTTTCTGAAATGTGCTCCTCCCGTCGCTCTGGTTGGGTGCGGACTTATACACCGGCAAATTTGCGAGTTTGTAGCGAGCGATCTATACGCCATTTTAAATATTATTTACTTCATGACCCTGTGATATTACGCGCCGAGAGAGACTAACAACAATGAACACTCTTAGAAACTGGTTTATTTTTAGTTAAGAAACAACAAATTATAATTATAAAGTGATTGCCGGTACATAGAGTTCAAAATTCGTCTTCGTCGCTATTTCCGAAAAGCTCGTTCCATTCGTTTTCGTTTAGTTTGTCGTCATAAAGGGCATCTTCTTGGTCTTCTCTATCCTCAGTTTCCTCCTCCTCTTCCCAGATAAGGTCGTCTTCTGTCTCATCGAGAGCGTTTGGCGAACATTTTCCAAGTGCCAACGGCTCTTGCGCCATAAATAGTCCGCCTCGGCTGGTTCCCCATGTCGGCCAGAACAAGTGAAAATTCGGCCTCTTCCCCTGGAAGTCTGGCCAAGTTTGGCGAATATTTTCTAAGTGCGAACGACTCAACCGCCGTAAAGTGTCCGCCTCGGCTGGTTCCCCATGTCGGCCACCACAAGTGAAAATTCGGCCTCTTCCCCTGGAAGTCTGGCCAAGTTTGGCAAATATTTTCAAAGTGCGAACGACTCAACCGCCGTAAAGTGTCCGCCTCGGCTGGTTCCCCGTGTCGGCCACCACAAGTGAAAATTCGGCCTCTTCCCCTGGAAGTCCGGCCAAGTTTGGCGAATATTTTCTAAGTGCCAACGACTCAACCGCCGTAAAGTGTCCGCCTCGGCTGGTTCCCCATGTCGGCCACCACAAGTGAAAATTCGGCCTCTTCCCCTGGAAGTCTGGCCAAGTTTGGCAAATATTTTCAAAGTGCGAACGACTCAACCGCCGTAAAGTGTCCGCCTCGGCTGGTTCCCCGTGTCGGCCACCACAAGTGAAAATTCGGCCTCTTCCCCTGGAAGTCCGGCCAAGTTTGGCGAATATTTTCTAAGTGCCAACGACATTCATTTAGACATGGCAATTGAATGTTTACGTACCGGTAGTTATTGTCGTTGCTTGACGCGCAATGACTCGCACATTCGCTCAATACCCAGCACTTCCCCCTAGCAGTCATCGTCGCTGCCTGGCTTTCGATGTCCGTTATTGAGGTGAGAATATTTTAAATTGTTGCTGAGGATGCGTGTTAATGCGACGAACGCTTTATAATGATTCAGTTTCTCGCTGTTTGATGAGCCTGACGGACGGACACCCACGCACAATGAGATGCATGAGAAACAGCCTTGGTTACCATCACATTTGAAGCGATGAATACGAAGTTAAATTTTATGACTCGGTGTATAAGTCGAGGTTGATTTTTTAGAGAGAGACTAATACACCGGCAAATACGGTATATATATATATATATATATATATATATATATATATATATATATATATATATATATATATATATATATATATATATATATACACACTATATATATCAAAGTCAAAGTCAAAGTCAGCTTTATTGTCAATTTCTCCACATGCCAAAGACACACAAAGAAACCGAAATTTCGTTCCCCCCTATCCCACGGTGACAAGACATGGCTCACAACAGACAAACAAGTAAACAAGTATAACAAAAGCGTGCTGAATAAATAATGAATAAATAACACAACAATAAATAAATAAATAAGAGGCGCAGAAAAAAAAGGAGCAAGTGCGCGTACAGGAGACATTCCCGAAAATAGCGCAACAGTGCCACGCTACGCAGAAGGGGGTAGCGAGTTCAGGGCCCTAACAGCCTGGAGAAAGAAGCTGTTGGTGAGTCTGGTGGTGCGGGAGCGCAGGCTCTTGTACCTCTTCCCAGAGGGCAGAAGGTCAAACAAAGAGTGAGCCGAGTGACTCACATCTCTGGCAATCGAGGTTGCCTTGCGGGCGAGATGGGAAGTGTAAATGTCCTTCAGGGAGGGGAGCGAAGCACCAATAATCTTACCAGCCGTATTCACTATGCGCTGCAGGGCCTTCAAGTTCTGTTCAGTGCAGTTACCACCCCAGACAGCGATGCAACTGGTGAGGACGCTCTCAATGGTGCCACGGTAGAATGTAGACAGGACTGCCTGAGGAGCACATGCACGCCTGAGCTTCCGCAGGAAGTACAGGCGGCGCTGAGCTTTCTTTGCCAGTGACGAGGTGTTTGCAGACCAGGAGAGGTCCTCACTGATGTGCACCCCCAGGAACTTGGTGCAGCTCACCCTCTCCACCACAGCACCGTCGATGATCAGCGGCAGGTGTGTTGTGTGACCCTTCCGGAAGTCAACAATGATTTCCTTGGTCTTGTTGACGTTCAGCAGGAGGTTGTTGTCCCTGCACCACGTGGTCAGAAGGTCAACTTCCGACCTGTACCGAGTCTCGTCGCCCTTCGTGATGAGACCCACCAGAGTCGTGTCGTCAGCAAACTTCACTATGCGGTTGTCGCTGTAGGTCGCAGTGCAGTCATGCGTCAGCCCCGATGGCTGTATTTCTTTTGTCTTTTCTTACTTAGTGTATCACTATAAAACAAAAAAAGTTAGTGTACACCTGTTTTTGTTAGTGTAAATATGTTTTTGTTATTGTATATACCGTATTGGCCCGAATATAAGACGACCCTGATTATAAGACGACTGATTCAAATCATGCAAAAACTGTCTATCACATCTTAATATCTGAACATTTAAATATGTAAACTAAAGTGCAATCACATTTGTAAATGAATGGCTTCTGGTTTTTGAAATGTAAATAAACCTACTGTGATAAAACAACAAAATTGCAACAACTGCATTAACCATCAAAGTGAAGTCTAACTGTAACTGTAGTCTTGAAACAAATCTGAATAAGGAAAAACATTGCAATAAAATAATGCAAACTGCTACCGCTATTGTTGGGGAGCCTGAGGACTGTATAGGGGGTTGGCTCGGATGGTTGTGCTCTTTTCGCCCCCGGGTGTCGGTCAGAACACAGAAAAGAAGACGTGGTTCAGTTTTGATTGCTTTACTGAATTATTGGCAAAAAAGTAACAGGCACTGTGGCTCATAGGGGCATACAGGCAAACTGGCAAAAGGGTATAGGCACACGTTTGGTCGTAAGGATGTGAAAGCAGGTGTGTTAGTGTACATAGGTGAGTCTTTGGGTGTGTGAATGTGATTCTTGTGTGTGATTATTGTATGAATCGTGATTCTTGTGTGTGATTATTGTATGAAGCGTGTGAAGGGTGTGTGTGAGTGTGTGTGTATGTGGTTCTGCAACAGACAGAAATACAGTACGTCAGTCAAAGCTCAACTTCTGACGTCACACAACACTAGTAGACGGCACACATTACATAACTAACTGCGCGTAACGGTTCTGCTATACTAAATAACGATGAATGAAATACTCTCGGCAACATACCAAACATAAGTCATCAAGACAACAAAATACATTTGCTGGCGACCGTTAGTTGCCGTGCCGCTGCGTAACGGCTGTAGTCATGCGTGTACGCTGCTCGTACGATGCGAGGCAAACTTAAAGGAGCGCGCCAGAGCTGTCAATCAAATGGCACGCACACGAAGCAAACCGCGATCTGACAAACGGCACAACAGTGGACAGTAGTAACAATGAAATGTATGTGCTCACTGTGTCAAAGACACACACGATCACAGCAACATACTCAGTCGATACCAGCAACCTTTAACTTACCGCTGCGCACAAGTGAATGGGTATAATGTCTCGACCCGGAATATAAGACAACCCCCACTTTTTCATTCTCATTTCAATGCAAAAAACATCGTCTTATATTTGGGCCAACACGGTATGTTGTTTTGTGTTATTCGGGCCAATAAATGTAATTGCTATACAGACACCATGTCATTTGTGTCATAACATATGACACAAATGACACCCCCACCAAAAACCCCAAAATGACCCCGCCCCCTAATAAATGACCACGCCCCCTCCCAAAAAAGGCGTTCTCTTTTTCAGAAACCCAAATATGGTCACCCTAGCAGTGGTATGGGGATCAAATACAAAGTACTTCAAAGAACAAAGTTCATGAGCTTCCTCTTGCCCAACATTAGCTTAGCCTAGCTTAGCATCAGGAAACAGGCTGGTTGTCTGTCCACTCATCATTACGATCGCAACGAGCTTTCCCGCGTTCCTCCAGAAGGCTAGCGTGCTAGGCTAGGCTAGGTGGAAAACATTGGCCAATTGGCCATTGTCACGCTGGAAGCACACAACATGGTGAACGCGCATACAAACTTGCACATGCCCGTCATTGGCCAATTGTGGAGCAAAGTTGTCTTTTGACGGCGAGATGACGGCCCCGTTTGTCCTCTGCAACGACCACGCTGTGGCTGACGATCTGCAACGACAGGAAAGCGACAGACATGTCAAGTCCGCATGCCAAACAAATGTAATCAGCACGAGGGAGCTCAAACCCACAAAGCAACGTACGCGCGAAAGATACATACAAAATGCTCTCATAGTTCACTTTTAAAAACCAGGTTCCGCCTCTGGGGCGGTGTACCGCTTTCCCGTGAGATTTTGGCCATATCCGATGCGTGGCTTACCGGGTGGGCGGGCACATCCATGGGCGAGGAAATGACGGTGCCCAACAGCTTCTTTTTGCTCTTGGAGGCGCTCGCCAGGCCCATTATCTTCTTGGCTGCTCATCCCAAATAAAACTTTGGTTACGTTCGCCTTCGGCACACTTGTTTGATGAACCGGGGAGGGGAGGAGCTGAGCTTTGAGAGCGAGGCCCAGGCGGCAAGGAGGGGCGACCAGCGCCGGACTGACCTTTGGACCCGATGAGGATGGGCGACCTCTGAAGGAAATCTCCGATCTTCTGCAGCGTGACCTCTTTGCGACCGGGGACGCCGTGGGTCCCGGTAGACGCGGCCGGATGGGACAACTGCAAGCATAACAAAATGCGAGCTTACAAGAGAGTTGAAGGTTTCAGCAGAAAGCAAGCGACTGACACCAGCGGACCGTTAAGAGTCAGGGAGGTGTTTGCAACCTTTTTTGTGCCCTTTCTTCACCCTGTCCAACCTTGTGCAGTCGGACCAATCAAGCTGACTAGCATGGTCCATTTTTTTTCCACCCGGGCTGTGCGTGTGCCCGAGTGTGTTCATCTGCTCATTACCTCCTCTTGGTGCTCACTCAGTGTTGGCTTCACTTTAATGTTCCTTTGATTCTCCACCTCCACTTCATCCTGCTGACAGGCACGCCCAGAGGCACGCCCGCATGCACGCAGACGTTAGGCCGGCGAAGACGCTCAAGGCAGTAAAGGTGCTCTGCTCTGATTGCTCTGTTAAGCAAGTGGTTCTTGTATAAGATTGCTCTTGCGGCCGGGTAGGCCTCCCTACCTTGTCCACGTTGGCGCTCTTCCTTTTGCGGCTCGAGCGGGTGATCTTGACGGTGACGGCTTTGGGGTGGCCCCGGCGCCGGAGTGCCATGCGGTCGGGCCGCAGCGGGCTGAAGGAAATCTCCATTTGGGGTGGCGGGAAGCGGCTCGCGTGCCCGTTCTCCATGGAGATTTGGGAGGATTCCAGCAGCGACGGGCATCCCGAACGGCGGCATCCCGACGAGCCCTGAAAGGTGACATAGGTGTGAGCCGCATCGCGATCCTTGGCGTACCGATCCATGGGCGAAGTGCTACCTTGACCACGTGACTCAAGTCATTTTGGGGCTCAACGGCACTCGTCAGCGCGGCCGTAGTGTATGCGAAGACCTGAGCGTCAGCGTCGTCCAGTCGGCCCCCGACGTACTCGCTGTCCTCTTTCACCCCCGCCGTGCCGCCACCAGTCTGACAGAGAAGACATTTGAGCTGATGAAGGATGATGAGCCGGACGCGGATACACTGGCTTTTTCAGAACTGCTAAAAAGTGGTGCTCAAGCGTTTGGACACGGGCTTCTAGCAGTTGGCTTTGGGAAACCAATGGGCAGAGAGTGCTCGGCCAAAAGACGACGGGAAGGCGGCGGATGCACTTGTACCGACCTCGGGTGGCAACGGCATGCCATTGTCGCCAAGCCGTCGGGTGATTCGGTCTTTGTCGCCCAGACCAGCAAGAAGCTGGTTGAGTTGCGCTTCCAGGGCGGCCACCAGCGTGTCTCTCTCCCGCCTCCAGCTCTCCATTTCCTGCTCCTTGGCACGCAGCTCTGCCTCCTGGACAAAGCATCCAGCAAAAGCGTCGGGTTTTGTTGTCTTTTCCTTTCAGGATGGGACAAGAGCAAAATGGGAGAGGGCAACTCAAAGCGCCGCTGTATCTTCAAGAGACTCTTCTCGTAAAATGGACAACTAGCTGGCACGCTTTATTTCCCAAATGCTGACAACCTCAAACTGAACACAAGGAGACTGGAGAAGGTGAATGCAAGAAGGGCAGCTCACCAGCTCGGCCTGCCGGGCCAGGCGCCGCTCTCGGTCCTCTGCAAACTTCTTAATTCCCTGATTGCGCTTGTCCTCCGCCTCCTTGATCTGACCAATCAGAGCCATCTTGTCCTCCTGCCACTTTTGCCGTTCTGTCAGGTGCTTGGCCTCCAACAGCTTGGCAGGAAGCCAGCAACGAGACAGTAGAAAATGATTGTCTGTCTTTTAATGCGCAGGTGATGCGTTAAACAACATCATGTTGCATGGCCGACGAGGGGGACGGCAATGGTTGTGATGACGAGTGCCATCGAGCGGTTCGTCAAGAGCTTCGGCTCGGACGAGAACGACTTTGCAATGTTGTTGAAGAAACAAAAACGGCGTCACGAGGCATTCAAGCATTCTTTTAAAGTAAGGTGATCATCGCTCTTCCATCCTGTCGTCCAGAAAGAAAGGCAGTCATGCAGGCGCTCGCCACCAACCGCCCCATCTTTTCAAAAGTCCGCCTGCAGGATCAGTAGCATGCACCACCACTTGGATCGAGAGCGGAAAAATACGAGCAGCATTTGGGCTGCACTGACAGAAAGAATTGTCAGAGCAAACGAACGTTCAAGAATGTGCGATTGTTGGAAAAAAAAAGGAAAAAAAAAAGAAATTCTGCCAAAAAGTGAAAATGGACTCTGAACTTGTTGAACATCACAAAATGTCCAGAAAATGTCCGTTCATCCCTTTGCCACTTTTGTTCTGAAAGCAAAGAAGTGTTTTGCCAGGAAGGCTCTCGCCACTCACGTGTCATCCTGTCATCTAAAAACGGGTGCAGACACTCGCCAATGATTGGGAAAGTCACTCACACGCATGTTGAGATCGTGAGATCCAAAGACGGACGAGGCACCAAGGTCAAAGTTTGCCCAAGTTTTGACCCTTGCGCCGCAGTCAATCAATAACTCGCTGTGACTCACCTGGCGAGTGTTGGCGTCTCCTTGTTGAGGCCCCGAGGCGTCGGCGCCGATTTGCTTCCTCGCCGTCTCTTTCACTCGGGCCACCTCTGAACGAGAACGAGATGAGAGAGTGCTGTCATCCTGGAAACTTAGCAACTTTTGCTGCTTATTTTTCCCAACGGTGAGTAGCTAACACCGTGCGCTAATGCCAAGCGAACATGGCGCTTCGCTTAGATGAGACGAGACCCGGGCTTGCCGAAGTGCTGCCCGTGTGACCCCCCCCCCCCCGGGCCTCGGCAGCGTTAGGACATTGTCATCCACTAGGTACAAGATGGTTGAAAATAAATACTAGCGGAGAAACAAAAGCACCGCATCTGCATATCTCTTCACTCCGGAAGGTCATCAATGTTACAATGATATCAGGGATTCTGGAGGGAGCTGATTGGAGAAAACGCAAGGAAGGACCATTGGTCTTACCGCTGTTGAGCTCCCGGATGAGGTGGAGCTTCTCGTCCAGGAGGTGCTCCATCTCCTCCTGCGTCTTGTCCTGCTCTAGCATTGCCGAGCGCATGTGCTCCACCAGCTGCCGCTTACCCTCCAGCTCTGTGGGCGCCACCACATGCATGTCGGAAAATTGTGAACTCCGCACGTGTGCCGTGCCATGGAGAGGTGTCCAGTTTGCAAGACGGCAGCCACTTTGCATGCAAACAATTTCAAAGAAGCGGACACGAGACGCACCTTGACGAGCTTCGCGGTAGAGCCGCAGCGTCTCGGCAAGCGTCTTCTCTGCCGGCCGCTCCTACGGCGAGCAAAGAGAGAGCGTTAGGCAGAATGTAGAGAACCTCGGAGGGCTGAAAGACTTGCAAATCTTGTCGCATGGCAAGATGGAGTTGCTACAAAGAGTGGAAGACGACAGAGCTGGTAGCTCACCGGGGAGTCCAAACTCACCGCCTCCAGTCGTTGGATGGTTCTGTCTCTGATGGCGAGGTCCAACTGAAGCTGCTTCTTCACCTTGTCCGCATCTGCCAGCTTGAGTCTCAAGAGCCTCTCATCCTCCTTCAAGGTGGAGATCTGCAGGATGGCATTAGCATCGCACGCATGCACACCTAGCAACAACCACGAGCCGGTCAGCTGGTCTCACGTACGTCTGTGTGCACCCGCTGGACCTGCGTCTTGTAGTCGGCCAGCTTCTCTCTGAGCTCACGAACGTCTTCTTCCTTCCTGTGCAGATCCACGGCTAGACTCTCTGCTTTGCCCGAGTCCCGTTCAACCAGGTCCCTCAGTCTGGAAGAGCGCCACAGTTTTCAGGTGAGGCAACCAGCAAAACTATTGTATATGCACGACTCCCGCGCCGCACGTTATTGGCTGCGCTTGGGCCGGAAGATGTCTCTTTTGTTGAGCCTAGCCGCGAGGCTCGGCGATGGCTCATTATTTCTCCCCCAACGTGGGTGCCATAGTTAGCGTGTGTCCCTACTTTCAAACGATGCCTCTTGCGGTGAATGAAAGTCACGTGTCAGCTCTTGGAATGAAAGCGAGCTCTTGCCTGGTCACACTCTCTGCCGTCCATACAAAGAAAAAAATAATTTCTGAACAGATTGCGGCTTACTCTGTGATCTGGAGGGCTCTCTTATGCAGCTCGGCGTCCTTCTGCTCGATGGCCTCTTGCGCCACGGCCAACAACTCGGGTCGCCACTCGGCCTCCTGAAGCCGACATCGGCAGAACGCTCGGTCGTCGTCTGGCAAAGCCTCCGTCTGCACTGCCTGCTCCCGCAACTTTCTCTCCGTCTGGCTCGCGTTGGGCGGGTCCTCCATTTGGAGCTGAATGGACATGGCGAAATCAAAAGTGCGGGCTGGCGTCCAAGTGGCAGTGACCAACCAGCACTGGCAGAGGCGAAGCAATTGGCTTGACGAAAGGCGAGCGCCCAGTGCAAGACAGTGACGCGAAGATGTATCCGACGTGAGCTCATCTCGCTGTCGCTCACCTCTTCCTCCTGAACGCGCACGGCCCGTGCCCGTAGCTGGCTCGCTGGCTCTTCCAGCTGAAGCTGAGCTCGACAGTAAAGCTCAGCGGCAAGCCTGCTCTCCTCTTCCGATGAGTCGTTCTCACCTTCATCGCAGCACAGTGACATGATCCAAATGTACAACTTGCAGTGGTCCAACGGTCCACTTACCTGCTTTCATCGAGCCGCTGCTGAGCAGGCAAAGTTGGAGCCTGTCTGACATAGGGATGTCTTCCGCCCGGGGCGAGGGTGACACCAAAGACAAGACCTGGAAGAAGAGCCAAGGTGGTCGGTGTACTTATAGAGGCACAAGTTGAATTCATTTGGTGAGCATGCTCATTACTCTAAACACGTGCGCCTCAATTTTCTTTCCCTAAACAAATAAACGGAAATGCCACTGGGTTGATTTAACCCTCCCCTCCAAAAAAAACCAACAACTCATTTTGATTGTTGTAAAGACAGAAAATACTGCACTTCATGAGAAGGGCATGATACGTATTAATGACATCAAATGTCAAGAACTATGAGCGATGTTGCAATCCAATTCCGTGCGCTGCTCTTTCTTAGCCACTGGGAAGAAGCCTCCCTCAAATAAATACCACTTGCACGTCAGATAGGGGTGTGGTCCTTCATCGCAGATAAGAAATAGGCCACCCCACCACAGCTCACCTCTCTGTGTGGCTCCCTGGCTTCTCTGCAGACAGCCATCTGGGCGGTCATGCGCTTGAAGATCTCCAGACGTTTCTCCGCTCGCTCCTCAAGGAGTTGCGTCTCTCTGGCCAGCCGCTCCCTGCGCCAAACCACTTGACCTTAATGTCTTCGGGGGGCAGGGTTGCCAGGACCACCCCCGGCAGCCAGTCCCCCCACTTGGAAGCTAATAAAAGTCTCACGTGAAGTCTTTCTGCATGTCAGCATAGATCTGGCTGAACTCCTGGCAAACCTCCTCTCTAACCCGAGCTTCCACCAGCACGCTGTCAGCTCGCTCCTGCTTCAGCGCCATCTGAAGACGTCTCACCAGCGCCACCTGCTGCTCAGCAAGACGATGATCAACAGAGTTGTCAATTCATTTAATGTCATAAATTGTTGCATGCCCTCCAGGTGAGTCCCGTTTTTTGTTTTATGATTGCCAACAAATAATACTCAGGTTGACCAACCTGCTGTGTCATTTGATTGCCGATGACCTCGTCGTAAAGTTCTTCAAGGTCCTCACCCTCACTTTCACACACAGTGTCCTCGTCCACTGACATCTTTTCGTCGCCATTATTATCATCCTCTTGCTCCTCCTGGCGAAGATAACACTAACTCGTTATACAAACGAGGCCAAAACGGAGAAGACGAAGGGGGCTGCCCCGCTTCCCACGCCCCTTGCCCCCACCTGTGTGTCCTGCGGGCCTCTTTCTTGGCCAATCAGAGTTTTGCCAGCACTTGGGCCCAGGTGGGGATTGCGGGGCGGGACAGGAGTGGTCCCGCTGGGCAGAAGAACCACCTGGAGGATGCAAGACAGGCGGTGGTCAACTGTGAGCCGCATCATTTGCAAAAATTGCGACTTCAAAGCAGGTCTTCGTTGACACGCGCCGCAATTTTGCAAAAGTGGCCAGTGCTGCAAACTCGCATGCTATATTGAACAACTTCTGAGAACCCTCAAGTGACTTTTCCCAAAAAGCAAGCAAAAAAAAATTTTTGATGTTTGTATCTTGCGCAAAAAAGAGCACGCCTATGAGGCTCGAAACAATCAAGATCTTGGATCAGCGAGTAGAAAGAAGAAGCGAGAAGCGCTCAGTCGCCCCATCACAAAACGGAGCGATCTATTGAAGCGACTTGTTCAGCAATTGGCTCGAGAGTCTGCCCACGCTGAACTGGCTTAGTATCTTTGAGGCCACTCAAATGCACCAGTTAAAATATCAACAGCCAAATAAACAAATTCTCCCTAAAACGCTGATAACGGGAGGGGGTAAAAAAATCCCTCTTCTCCAAAATAATCAACTTATTCACAGCAAAATCTGTGCATGCATTCTGAGAAAGTATTCTGTCTATCAGCCAAAATGCTGTAAAGGCAGCACCCGTGCCCTGAAAGAAATGCAAAGGTGCACCTTCTGCGCCAGGGCAGAGAACTCGAGCACTCGCAGCGTCTCGTCGTAGGCCGAGGCGCATCGGTTGACGTTGACCATCATGCAGACTTTGCCTCGGCCGCAGAAGAAGGCCTGGAGCAAGTGCGTCAGCTTGCTCTCGCGGAAGGGCACATGCTGCTGCTGGAGCCTGGGAAAACGTGCATCCGCTCAGAGAAAGGTGGCCACTGGCAGGGCCTCTGTCAAAGGGTGCACTGACCTGGCGTGCCCGTTGTGTCTGAGAGCACTGACACACTTCCCCAGGATGAGCAGCGAGGCGTTTATGGTCCCGGCCTCCTTGAGCCGCTCGCCGTGGTTGCCGGTCTTGGCGCAGCGCTCTGACCAGGCCAGGTCGCACAGGCACAGCCTAAAAAAATAGTCTTTTAGCAGCGGGCGCGCACGCTTCCACGTTCCCCGTCGCCACGCGTGCTACCTACTCGTTGACGGCCACCACTCCAGTGTCCTTTATCCTTAGAACACGGATGGAGAAGATGCTGTGACTGCAAAACAAAACAAGAAGGCCGCATTCGCAGACATCTGCGTTGACGATGACATTTGCGTGCATGTTGGAATGCGTGCGAACGCGTTGAGACCTCCTGCTGGAGAGCCGGTTCATCCCGGTAGAAGCGAAGCTTTGGCTCCTCTTGCCCAGCTTGATGACTTGGTAGGCCTCGTCCGCATTGTCCACCTGCAACCAGCGCAGGTCTGCCGCACGGACGACAGGTGTTAGAAAGGGCGAGGCGCCTCCCCGGCTTGGACGAGAGCCGCCGGGCGAGACAAGACCTTTGACGAAGGCATTGCCCATGATATCTTGAGACAAGCGCAGGGGCGTCCTCTTGGCCGCTCCACCGGGCATTGCCTCCAGGAGGTCGTGGATCTTCTCATTGTAGATCTCGCAGAAGGAGACCCAAACGCAGAATTTGCCGTTGGCTTCCGTTTGGAGGTCTGGCCGCTCTGACAAGCCTGCCGAAACGAGAGAGACCCGCTTCACATTGTTGGCGCCATCATCATCGCCAAGCAAAGAAGTGAACCCAACTATGAGCACCCAACTATGAATATGCCACTGTCATGCAAACAAATGCAGGAGTAGGCAAGCCTTCTACTGGACAAAGACAAACTTGCCTTGAAGGAGCACGGGGCAGCCGGAGCTCCGCATGCCGCCACCGGCCTCATTGCTCTAGAGAAGCAGAAGAGCCGCCATGAGCTGGCAGAGGCGCCGAGAGCTGGCAGAGGCGCTGCCGTGGTGGTGAGCGACAGCCGGCCTAACCTCTCTGGAGCGTTGCAGCAGGGCGCTCTTGAAGGCGGCCTCTTGGGCCCGTTGCTCCGCGCTCAGCCTGATGAACTCTCTGCAGCGATGAGGCTTGACACCCATCCCGCTCGAGAGCTTACCCCGCATGCTGCCGAAGAGGGCGTCCAGGGATCTGGGCAAGATGCCGGCATCGCCGTCCGGACCTGACGGAAGAAGTGCACGCGTGAGGAACCCAAGGACGTGCCCGGCACGCCCCCTCACAGAAGAACAAGAGGCGCACCCAAAAACGTGAGGGTTTTGCCAGCATTGGTGACCCCGTAAGAGAAGAGCAGAACATCGCCTCCCTGGAGAACATCTCGGACCAGATCCTTGACTGATCCTTGGAACAACTCTTCCTGTGTGGTGTCTGGACCGTACACCTGCTCAACGACAACGACGATGATGACTTTCAACTACACAATCAAACGCAGATTTGGGAAGGTTTGAATGGGAGGCCTGATGGAACAACGGACGAGACAATCTATTTTGTGACATCTCTAAGTCAATGAGAGGTCAGACCCGCCCACCACCCTGCACAGCTGAGTAGGGAGAGGAGCAAAACAAAAAAAGCAAAACACCTTGCCAGCAAATACTAGTTAGACCCGAGGACAACATGAGAACGTGTAAAGAGTAGAGTGCCAAAAACTAGCAAGATAAACAACGAAAAATCTCGTTGGGAAACATAATAACTGCCTGAATGCTCTTTAGCATTTTGATAAGTCAAACGTTCAAGGGTTTCCAACCTGAGAGAAGTGGAAGCGCTGAGCGCTGCGCAAGAAGGGTTTGTCCGATTTGTCGGCGCCAAGGTGAGCTGCCTGCGAGGAGCTGGGAGGCATCAGCAGGACCGTGCCCGGAGGCTCCGCCCACACGCAGTCCTGCAGACAAAGACACGTGTTGACATGTGGCTGACACCCGGCAACAAATTCGACCAAATGCTTGCACGCACCTGTGACTCTCCCTTCTGGGCCTCAGCCGCCGTTGAGGGGCGGATGCGGAGGTAGACCTTCACGTGTTCTCTCTCTTCTGAGCTGCTGGGCTACACCGCACCAGCGTGCCACACATGCACACAAACACACGCACACAAATTTTGGTTCGTCTTGCCGCATAACCTACGTCATCCTTCGAGTGGTTCTTGGGCATTGACCAATTGGGAGACAGCACCCTTCTTCTGACGAGAGATTGGACACGGTGCACACAAACAGACAAAATGGCATCCAAAGGAATGGACAGTACCTCGGCCGCTCTCCCAAATGGAGGAAAGATTTGAGAAGCTGCAGTCACAATGTCGCCAGCAAATGCAGTGTCATTCAACAAATTCGCTACCTCAAGATTTTTCAGGGGAATAGATAGTCCCATCTATGTTTGCATATGGCATTTGATGCCAATCATTATTTCACAGCTGTTGCAGTGTGTGACTGCCCTCTGTTGGTGGATGTCAGAAAATACAGTCGGTGGCTGACAGACTATTTTTGTGTTGCAAGCTGGATAACGACTGTTGCTGCAAGCTATCATCGCGTCACAATCTAATTTTGTCTCACTTGGTACCTGAGTCAGCTGTGAGTCACTGCTGCTGCTGCTGCTCCTTTCTGCCCATAAACTGCCTTGGTCTTCCATAAGGCCCCACTCAAGTTGACATGACTCCATCATCCTGTCACAAGATGAACAGGCGCTTGAAGCAGCTTTTCCCAACTCTTTGTCAGCCTCACACAAACCCAAAGCAAGTCAACAACAAAAATTGGACACATCGGTTCATGACGCAGCTTGTTGGGACAGCAAAAAAGGTGGGGAACATTTCATTTCACCAGCTGCCATCACTACACATCACTGGCGTATGACATACATTAGAGTGGTACCTCGCTACGGGTGCTAACCCTAAACCAGTCCTTCTCAAATAGTGGGGCACGGTGCGATACCAGGGGGCGTGGACGGGCAAGCGTGTGACACCAGAGAAAATGCTTTTTTTTGGATGTACTCGATTAAAGGGTAATAAGACATCCACTGCAGTAGGTGGTAGTGGCGGTATCACTGTAAAAGTGTGCGCAAGGAGTATTCGTTCTACGGCAGGGGTGTCAAGCTCATTTTTATCGCGGGTCGCATCAGTCACAATTTCCTTCGGAGGGCCATTATGAATGTCAACCCTTATATTATCTCTAGCAGTGTTCCCCCAACCACTGGGCCGCGGACCGGTAACGGTCTGTGGGTCACTTGGTACCGGGCTGCCAAGCCGCACAGAAAAAAACAAACTTTTTTTTTTTTATAGTCGATCAATTAATTCAGGTCAAGACGCTCGTCCCGGTCAGGTGACATGTTTCCCCAGTCAAGCCAGCAAAGCTAGCAAAAATTAGTCAGAATTTATTTTGAAAAAATGTAAAAAAATTGGCGATTCTCTCCCAATTACATCTGTCGGTGCATCTGTGTCTCTTGACACAGGTTAATTCAGGTCAAGACGCTCGTCTTGGTCACGTGACATGTCCCCTCAGTCGAGCCCGCGACGCAAGCAAAAATGAGCAAGAAACAGAGATATTTGGAAAGCTTCTTCGGAAAGGGAAAAAAGCCCAATGAGGAGATGGAAGAAGAAGAGGCTACGACTTCTAAGAAAAGGAAAGCTGCATTTGAAAGAAAATCTCTGGAGTCCTACTTCAAATATGGATTTATCGCCACAGTTGACTCTGACGCGCCAAGCCCACTCTGCATAATATGTGGCGACAGGCTAGCTAACGAGGCAATGAAGCCTTCAAAACTGCTTCGGCACATGGAGACCAAGCATCCTGCATTAAAAGACAAACCTTTGGAAGTTTGAAAGTTTCTCAGAAACAAACTCAGTGCTCCCACTAATTCAACGTAATGGTGAGTTTTATTTTTATGTGGTTTATATTTGTTTTTATGCCAGTCGTATCATTTTATTTCATCGTATTTATATATTTATAATAAATGTATTACCGTATTTATTCTAATTATTGCCCAGGGCGTTGTTGTTTATGTCCAACAGGGGGGTGGGCGATTAATAGAGAACACTTTTTGTCCGATCGCCAAGGGGCACTGAAATGGGCGATAATATGTATATTTTCCTTATGTAGTATGCAATACCTGCATCTCACTGGTGTTCTTAACACTGGAACAGCGGCTGTTTTGATCTACTTCGAACAGCGGGGTGCGACACGTTACCGTCGCACATCACATGTTGCGCACGTCATGTTATCGCGATCGTCTTGTTCGAGCGCACGCCCCGATAACGTAATTGTGTGAGGATATTGTATCGGAGTGACGAGTGTAATTGTATCATAGTTTATGGAGAAAAACAATTTAAAAGGGACAATCGACGTGCTGTCAAATCAGTCATATTTAAACTTGCGCAATGACGTCGGCATGCGGTCGCGGAGGAAAACGTAAGTTTTGGGGGGAATTTTTAGCAGCATGGGCGATAATTAGAGGTATCAATGTTTTTTATTTATGTCATCGCTAACACACACTGGGCGATTATTGAGATTGTGGGCGATAATTAGAATAAATACGGCATTTACTTATATAAATTTATTATTTATTAATATAAAGGCCGGTCCGCGAAAATATTTCTGACCCGTAACCGGGCCGTGGCGCAAAAAAGTTTGGGGACTACTACTATAGATTCTATAGTATAAGCTACAAAACAAACTGACAACTAATTAGTTTTCAAATCAGACTAGTGGAACATTTTCAAATATTTTAAAAAGACATTTTTTTTAAAGTGAAGACAATTAGCAATCTTAGTAATGACACAAATTTGATGCGCAATTTGTCTTCGCGGATCACAGAAAATGATGTGGCGGGCCGTGTCTGGCCCCCGGGCCTTGAGATTAACACCTGCGCTCTATAGTGTAGAGCGCACGGAACATCTGCACACACAGCACAGAGTAGGTGATAAAAAGTGCAGTGGGACACCATGGGAAAAATATTTAACAGGGTTGAAAAGAACGGCGGAGAGAGACGGAGATAAGAGAAATGAGAGTCACACGAAAGCTAAGGAAATATGATGAAACGTACATGGCGCTGCAGTGAGACCTGACCATAGGGAGAACCGGGAGTATTCCCGAAGCGCCGGCCTAGGATTGGCCTGCGTCTGTTTTTTTTTTTTTTTTTTTTAAATTATTATTATTATTATTTTTAAGTCTGCCTGTGCGGCGGCGCACCTATCAGAGAGACAGGCCAGCCCACTTAGGCCACTCAGGCCAGGAGCATGTGAGGAGGGAAAAACGATTGGTTTATATCAGTGCTTCTCAATTAATTTCTGTGATACCGCTCCCTAGGGAGAAGAAAACATTTCATGCCCCCCCCCATGCTTGTACTCTTAACATTAAAGAAAACAAAAAATAAATAAATATGAAAGAAAGATCAACTTACAATAAAGAATAACTATTAATAACAAAGTGCATCACTTTGACTGAAATTTGAAAATAAATTGTAATTATTTAAACTATAAACATTCTTAACCAACTGCCATTTTATGCTGAAAAAAATAAATAAAATAATAATAAACATGCATAATATTAAATTAAATGACAGCAATAAATAATATTCAATTCAACGTAATCCGCAACAGTAACCAGGGATGAGAATTTTCCGCGGATCCGTGTTTTTTTCCGGGCAACGTTAGCCTTGGCGACTCGCGAGTATTCGCCCGCCCACCGCGACGGCATCATTTGGCACATATCAAGTCAAAATTAGTTAAGCTGTGAGTACAGAAATCGGCTTGCCTCTGTAAACCTAACTCACTGGCAGCCGTGATCCGACAACATCCACCTTATTTTCGGCAGCATTTTGGCGCTACTTTCGTCACATCATTTCCACTTGTTAACTTAACTTACGCGGAGAACTAGTGTTTTTACACCGCAACAATGTAAATTTGCGATTGGGTTTTCATCACTTGTAGACGAGTTATTTAGTTAGATCTAGGGCATGCTTAAGCAAACTGCAGCCCGCGGGCCAAATCCGCCCCACGCCAAACCAGAATAAATTGTATTATTATACATTGTTTTGGGTCATTTTCCCTTTAATGACTGCATTTCCCCAGTAGATAGAGAAACACCAGCCAGCGCATTTACTCCCGGAAGCCGCGTCAGAAAGCGTGGTGCACACTCACAAGTGCGTGTGCGTACTCAGTCGTACTCTATTTTATTTTATTTTTTTATTAGTCACGCTCTATTTCTATCATTGCCGAATTTCGAGTGTGGGCTGTGACGTGAGTATTCTCAAAATTCGCGCACTGAGCTTTCAGAAACAGTTTTACGCCAAAGCCACCCACAAACCTTCCCCTGGAATTCTTCTATCAAAATGAGTGGCCCAAGGAAAATAAAGGTGGACACTGAGTGCTGAGTATTTAAAAAAAGACTTGACAACAAAATATTTTTTCGCTTAAGTCCGATCAATGCCGGTTTGTCTGATATGCCAAGTTTTTGATGCACCGCCTATTTTCGACTAATTCAAGATTCAAGAGTTTTTATTCGCCATGTTTGAGCGTGCCAAACAAGGAATTTGGCTTCGGTACATCACAGCCTCTGTTCAGCATTTAGGTGACTAACAACACTCAGGACATGTGAAAGATGACAAATATTCTCAAACATCCCCTGATCTTAAACTCCCAGGAGGGCAAGGAAAAACTCAAAACTCCAGCTAGGAGAAATGAGAACCCTTGAGAAGAGACCACAGACAGGAGGGTCCCTCTTCCAGGATGACCAGGCTGCAATGGATGCAGAGAGGACACATAGTGCAAACAGTGTAGACAATTCAAAAAAGGTTGGAGAGCAGGATGTTATTGCACAGCAATGACACTGAGACTCTAAGAGTGGTGTGAGTTCATCAGAGCATCACAGCCTGAGGGAAGAAGCTGTCTCTGTGTCTGCTGGTTTTGGCGTACAGAGCTCTATAACGCCATCCGGAGGGGAGTAGTTCAAACAGACTGCAACCTGGGTGAGAAGGGTCTGTAGAGATGTTACTTGCACGTTTCTTGGTCCTGGACAGGTACAAGTCTTGAATAGCTTTAACTTTTAAAGTTTTTAAGGCCGACTTTAAGGAAATGTTTCCCGTTTCCTCACCTCTGTCACCAGGTGTTTGTGAGTTAAAGCTCTGCTCTGATTTTCAGATATCTGTCACCGTGTTGCCATTTTGATTTCTTGATTAGTAATTTCTATATTATTACTTTATTTAGATGTATTCTTTCACTGATTCTTCAAGATGATGTATTTGGTCAGAATGTTTGCCGTTTGATGTGATTTCGCCTCATTAAATAAACATCTTTCATAAATCTGACCTGCAGGCGTTGAAGTGATGGAAACTGTTATTCATAATAACAGTGTCGTATTTAATGAGAATCACTGATAGTAGTTTTCTGGTGAAATATTTCTTTAATGCTGTTAATAAATGCATTTGTTTCCAAAACGTGTTTTTTTGAATATCCATGCTTTACTTCCCTACTAAAGGCCAAAACCTTTTATGCAATGACCTTTACATGTCATTTATATTACTTCACACAAACACTACATCCATCTGCTCCTGGTTCGGCCCCCCCGGTCAAAATTTAGAACCCAATTTGGCCCGCAAGTCAAAAAGTTTGCCCACCCCTGATCTAGGGCCTACCGTATTTGCCGGTGTATAAGTCGACTCGGTGTATAAGTCGACCCCCTAAAATTCTACGGAAATTTACGATTTTATTATATATCCTTTGTATAAGTCGAGCTCAATTGTTGCATTATATTAAACTTCAAAATTCAATCAGAAATATGCGAAATTTATTGACGAAATGTGTTCAAATTCACGAGTTTGTAGCGAGCGATCTATACGCCATTTTAAATATTATTTACTTTATGACCCTGTAATATTACGCGCCGAGAGAGACTAACAACAATGAACACTCTTAGAAACTGGTTTATTTTTAGTTAAGAAACAATAAATTATAATTATAAAGTGATTGCCGGTACATAGAGTTCAAAATTCGTCTTCATCGTCGCTATTTCCGAAAAGCTCGTTCCATTTGTTTTCATTTAGTTTGTCGTCATAAAGGGCATCTTCTTGGTCTTCTCTATCCTCAGTTTCCTCCTCCTCTTCCCAGATAAGGTCATCTTCTGTCCCATCGAGAGCGTTGGAAATGCAGCATTTCTTGAAGGAGCGTTCCACAGTAGACAGCGACACATCATCCCACAACTGTTTAATCCATCCTGTTATTGTTTCTAACGATGGTGCTTTCATGACTCCCCCTTTAGTAAACTGCTTCTCGCCTTCTACCATCCAATTACTCCAATTTCCTCTCAATCTGTCTTTGAACGGCTTGTTCAAAAAAACATCAAGTGGCTGCACAACACTTGTTAGTCCACCAGGAATAACGGCGACATCAGTGTTGTTGCATTTAAGTTTTCTTTTGACGGAGTCCACTGTATGGGCTTTGAAAGAATCCCATACGAGAAGACTTTTCTTCTTTAACATTCCTCCAGGTCGACAGTTCCATACTTTTTCTATCCAGATCTTGATTCCCTCCTCATCCATCCATCCTTTTGGATGATTGTGAATTACTACACCAGAAGGGAACTGTCCTTTCGGTCGAGTTTTTCTCTTAAAAACGACCATCGGCTTCAGCTTGGTACCGTCAGCTAAGCAGGAAAGAACCACAGTGAATCTAGACTTTTCGTGGCCTGTTGTTCTCACGAGAACAGTTTTTTCACCTTTCGCAGATACAGTTTTTGATGAAGGCATATCAAACCATACCGTTGTTTCGTCCATATTTCCAATTTGCGATAAGTCATATTGTTCTTTTTTTCTCATCTTGATTACAAAGGATTGAAAGAGAGTTATCTTTTCCTCCAAATCTTCAGGCAGTTTCTGAGAAAGTTTAGTTCTTTGTCGTAGCACAAGGTCATTTCTCTTTAAAAATCGTGAACACCAACTTATAGTTCCTTTGAAATCGGCAATCTTGTTTTGTTTAGCAGAAGCCAAAGCTCGCAGACGAATCATATTTCTTGTGATGATGAACCCACACTTTCGTTGCTCCTCGACCCAGCATACAAGTTCTTGTTCAAGTGCTGGCCACTGGCAGCTTTTTCCTCTATTAGCACATTTGTTTCTTGGCATCGCTGCTAGCTGTATTGCATTGCGTTTCCAGTCTCGTACCAGTTTCTCATTTACGCCAAACTTTCTTGAGGCAGCACAGTTGTTAGTTTCTTCGGCAAAGTTTACAACTTGCAGTTTGAACTTCGCAGAGTATTTCATTCGTTTAGACATGGTGATCGAATGTTTACATTTCGGTAGTTATTGACGTTGCGTGACGCGCGGACGTTGTCGGAGTTTAGGCGATGACGCGCACATTCGCTCAATACCCAGTACTTCCCCGTAGCAGTCATCGTCGCTGCCTGGCTTTCGATGTTAGTTTCTTCGGCAAAGTTTACAACTTGCTGTTTGAAGTTCGCAGAGTATTTCATTCGTTTAGACATGGCGATTGAATGTTTACGTACCGGTAGTTATTGTCGTTGCTTGACGCGCGATGACTCGCACATTCGCTCAATACCCAGTACTTTCTGTCAAGATATGATCAGCTATGGAGGTCGCAGCGCGAGGAACATTAAGGAGCACATCGAAACAAAAAACACAAAGGTACTTTTTTACTTTTACAAGCATGTGGGTTTAGAAAGTAACATGATGTTACATGTAAGCTAATGTTACGCTATTGTCATGATATCGTTAAAGAATAAATCTTCAATGATATATATACACAGTAATCCCTCGCTACATCGCGGTTTGTTTATCTGAATATTGGCAACAATCATTCCACTTTGTGAACGCTACTTCAATCAGCAAACACTGTTAGCATTATATAAAGTAGCGTACCAAATTGCTCAGTGCAAAAAAAAAAACCCACACCATTGCAGAAGAGCTGATACTGCCTGCAGCAGTGGGTATGGTCTCCTGCATGCTGCTTCATTTTGATGATAAAAAAAAAAAAACAGCACAACTTGTTTTATTAATTTTTGTTTTGTAGGTTAAAATGTTTTATATATTGTGCTCCTGAGTTAATGTTGCTGATTACTTTGAATTGAATATTATTTATTGCTGTTATTTAATTCAATATTATTTATGTTTATGATTAGTCTATTCTATTTTTTCGGCATAAAATGGCAGTTGGTCAAGAATGTTTATAGTTTAAATAATTATACAGTGGAGCCTCGGTTTTCGAACGTCCCGGTTCTCAAACAAATCAGTATTCGAACAAAAAATTCGACATTTTTTTGCTTGGGATGTCGGACGAAATTCGGTTGTCGAACCTCGCGAGATGAGCCGAGAGGACCCGCATGCCAACTGATTCTGTTCGTTATTACATTCTTGTTACTCTGAGGATTGCATCAACTCTAATCATGCCTCCAAAGGAAGCAAGTGGAAGAAGTAAAGCCATCCTAAAACACAAAGACGCTCCTAAAGCAATGCGACAGTGAGCACCCGACGCGCTGCGGTTGCGCGATCGGACCAAATTAAGCTCCCTGCGCACTGAGGTCCACTTAAATTTTGGAAAGTCCATTAGGACTTTAAAAATATTTTCTAAATTTTAGCGACCACTCTGTCACAATAATGCGACCAGCGCGGTGCAGTTGCGCGGTCGGCGGCTCGTTACCGTTGCGTGTTTGGCGGTGCGCTGCGGTTGCACGATCGGATAAAATTAAGCTCCCTGCGCACTGAGGTCCACTTAAATTCTGGAAAGTACATCAGGACTTTAGAAATATTTTCTAAATTTCAGCGACGGCTCTGTCACAATAATGCGACCAGCGTGGTGCAGTTGCACAGTCGGAGACGCGCCACGGTTGCGCGTTCAGCGGTGCGCTGCAGTTCCGCGATCGGACAAAAATGCGCAAATGAACAAATGCTTAAAAAAGGCGTTTTTTGTTGTTGCTTGGAACGGATTGATTTTATTCCATTATTTGTAATGGGAAAACATGATTCGGAATTCGAACGATTCACTTCTCGAACAGCTTTCTGGAACGGATTGTGGTCGAACACCGAAGCTCCGCTGTAATTTCTTTTTTAAATTTCAGGCAAAGTGATGCACTTTGAATCTGTTGTTAGAGACTAATTAAACAAGGTTACAATAAAGAATAACTTTATTAACAATTGTTAATAAAATTACCTTTATTGTAAGGTGATCTTTTTTTTCTTTAATGTTAATAAGGATACAAGCATGGGGGCGCAAAATGTTTTCTTCTCCCTACTTCTGATCAACATTTAAACACGACTGAGTCATTTTAAAGTAACTGCAAACTCGCTCGTGGTTAACGTCCGCTGAACAAAAATAACAAATTGCCAAGTAAGTCGGCTAGAACCGAACATTTGGTTTCAACTTTAAAGATAGAAAGTCTAGCTCAAGGGTCAGAAACGTAACATTTTCTGCCATAAATGTAACAAAGTCCATAAACTGGCTCCCCGAATCCAGATGTGACAAAACCAGTTCAGTAATCTTGTATTTCGCGACTACAGATTCGTCACAAGCTACATGGAAATTGTCGGACTGCAAAACTGTTCAAATCCTCAATAAACACGTGAAACGAAACGTCTCGTTTACATTGCCATACCAAAGTGACGTCATTCGAAAGCAAACTGCTAAACGTCGATATTGTGGACGTAAAAATGAAGCAAGATGAAAAACGAGAGCGTTTCTATTTCCATATATTTATCTTAATTTACGTATTGATATTAATACACGCGTCCCGGCGACCATTCATAGTGTAGTCTCCCTTTAGCCCGATGTCAACTGGGATAGGTTTCAACACTCTCCGCGACCCTGAACTTGATAAGCAGTGTTGAAAATGGATGAGTGGAGGGTGTTGCACACTCACCTGCCAGGCCGTCTTCGCACACAGAAGAGAAATGTGAAGGGAAAGTCTGGAAACTGACCCAAGACGCAAACGTCACATGAACGAGAGCCTGAAAAGTCTCAAGAAATATTCTGGTATGAAGGAAAGTCGAAGAAAAACAATCAACCAAGGTAGCTGAATGGCGCTCTCAGTTTGAAACAAGCCAATCGCAAGAGGCCTTTTTTCTTTTATTCTGATTATCTGCTTTGAGTTACGATGCTGACCCCTAGCGGACAGAATCTGACAGGTGCCGCCCGCACCATCGAGCTGCTTCTCTCATGTAACATCACTTTATTTCCTTTTTGTGACACCTTACCCTGCGAGCATTTTGACGTCTAATAGCCGTCTATATGCTAACCAGACGTCTCGGCTAAAACACGTGTAAAAGTCGTCTAAAAGTGTAACAAATATAGACGTCTATAGCATAGACGTCTATAGCATAGACGTCTAAAAGACGTCTTCGGAATAGACGTCTATTAGACGTCTGTATGTGAGTTTTTTTAGACGTTTGTTGAGTAGACGTTCGAATGATGGCTAATAGCTATTAGCGCGATTGAGACATCTATTCAACATCTTCAATACATTTAACCGGTTGTGGTATATGGTTTTAGTTGCTTCGCTGGTCTCCAAAAAACACTCGGTGGTCGGTGGCTGTTTCCAGACAAATAAGCACTTCAGGGACCACGGCTGATTGGGAAAAGATTTTATTCAACCGATGTCAGAGTGAAGTCTTTCCAAAAAGTTGAGTGGCCCAAGGCATGGATGTAAAAAAGCCCCCCAACCCCTGTCAGGCCCGTATCTTTTATACCTGGCAAGGAGCTGATGTCATGGCTTTGTGCACCAGCTGCGGTTTTCAATCTACTAGTTTACTTCAGTCCTAAAAAGGAGCTCTTGACCAGCGCTTTTGGTGATGGACGACAACAGCCACTTTACCTTATTATAGGATTGCACACATTGCTGAAACAGAATTCTCCCTGACCAGCAAATATAGAATAGAATCGTGTCACCGACGCCAGGTGGACATTCTAAGGCCACCTACAGGAATAGAGAGGGAATTCCAAATTACACTTCACGGTGATCCTTACCTTTGTGTAGTTCCAGGATGTTATGAACATGCATTTGATGAGTAATGGTCCAGGGAATGAAAATTTACATTTTTTAATACAGAAATAGGTTTCAGTAACAGTCATACTTATGTTACCTGCAGATATAAATACACCTTTTGATGTTAAAATTAACCAAAACGATAATTGAACCTTAATAAATAGATTTTTTTCAAACATTATCCAACCATCACAAATATAAATGTGCTGTTGGATTTTGTCCACGATTTAGGGAGCGCGTTATCTGCGCCTCACGGCAAAAGCCATTGCCAATCACCTGCTATCCAATTTACTCACAGCGTGCTCGTTTGATTTCTTCAGATTTAGGAAAATGCAAAGACACTGAAGCAGAAATTAGACTTACACATATTGGTTGAGTTCAATCACAATTCTTGTTCAAAAAACTCTGTTTTCAGGAAAGTACAATACAGCGCTGGGCCCTTAAAGAGCGGAAAGTCTCCATTCAGAAAAGGCAAAGTCCAAGGTTGTTAGATCAGTTTTATATTCAGTAGCACATTGTGGGCCGAGATTGATGGGTGATGAGTCTTTGGGGTGGGGCAAGTTCGAAGGAGAGTCTGCTTCCATGGGAGTGGTGCTGGTTATGGGCGATTCGGTGTGTAGGTGGGGGGCTGTTGGTGTGTGTGTGTGTGGAGGGGGGCTGTTGTCTTCCATCCCGTCTTTCGGCCTTGGCGATCATCTTTGGCCGAGTCTTAGGGCGGCTCCTTCTGGCACCTACTGGTTTTATCTCCACGTGACCTTCCTGTGAACATTCTTCTCCAGTCTTGGACATACACTGTCGTACCTCATTCTCATTCTTTTAATTTTGTCATTTTGTACGAAATTATGTTAGCTTTTGGCTGTGACATCATTAATCTATTGCTGTTCTTTTGATACTTCATGGCTTTGCTTATTCATAGTTTAATCATGCTTCCAACCGTATCTTTTCCTTGTTAGGCAAAATATTTCCCTCTGTGCAGAGCGTTCAGTAGTAATCAAAAACTGGCGTCTAGCATTAGTCAAAACATAACAACATACAATCAAGTACTGAACGGTCAAGACGACTCTGGCCGTGTCCATGATTTAGAGAAAAAACATCAGGCATGCATTACACAGTTCCTTAAGGGTCATTAAGCTATTTAGGCAATATATCAAAAGTCATTTTTTATTTCAAAGTGCTCAGAAATATATATCAGATCAGAAAGTTATAAAAACCTTTCTCATTACCATTTATCAAAAATGTCTAGTTATGTCTTCTTTATTGATTTGGTGTGTAGGTATAATTATAAGTGTTTCTTTTATTGATTTAATATGTGAATATACTTTGCTTATGTACTTTATTCAATGAGGTTTGAGCATATCTGTTTTTGTAGCAAGGCAGGACATTTTGTATTTTGACCCTATTCCTTCACTAGTAAATAGTTTAGTTAGGCGTTAATAAAAATAAAAAATAAGAACACAGAATTGTATCACTCCTCCCAGAGCCTGCTAAGTAACGACGCCCCTATGCCTTCTGATTAGGCGGAGTGTGGTCCGGTGTGTGTCCAGATTTGGTTCCCCCGCGAGGATTTGTTTCCCCTGCTGCGGGAGCGCGCACGCCTTGTTTGGAAAGCGAAAAACCGATGCCGTACGGCGTCAGCACCATGTTGTTTTCAATAAAAACATGAAGGACACACTTTTGCGTCAGTCAATTTTAATTTTTAGAAAGGATTTATTTCATTTTATTTCTTTAAGTTTATTCGCGTTCTGCCGTTGAAGCGAGGTGCGTTCAAAGACCAATCGTACAGACGGAACACTCATTCACTTCACCAAAAAGCAACGATATAATTATGTGAGCTCTTTGCATATACAGGACTGTCTTAGAAAATTAGAATGTTTTGATGAAGTTCTTTATTTTCTGTAATGCAATTAAAAAAACAAAAATGTCATACATTCTGGATTCATTGCAAATCAACAGAAATATTGCAAGCCTTTTATTATTAAGCACAATCATGCTTCCAACCGTATCTTTTCTTTGTTAGGCAAACCATTTCCCTCTGTGCAGAGCGTTCAGTAATAATCAAAAACTGGCGTCTAGCATTAGTCAAAACATAAGATACAATCAAGTACTGAACGGTCAAGACGACTCTGGCCGTGTCCATGATTCAGAGAAAAAACATCAGGCATGCATTACACAGTTCCTTAAGGGTCATTAAGCTATTTAGGCAATATATCAAAAGTCATTTGTTATTTCAAAGTGCTCAGAAATATATCAGATCATAAAGTTATAAAAACCTTTCTCATCACCACTTATCAAAAATGTCTAGTTATGTCTTCTTTATTGATTTGGTGTGTAGGTATAATTATATGCTTAAAATGTTTCTTTTATTTATTTAATATGTGAATATACTTGTCTGCTTATGTACTTTATTCAATGAGGTTTGAGCATATCTGTTTTTGTAGCTAGGCAGGACTTTTTGTATTTTGACCCCATTTCCTGCAATATATATACATATATATATATATATATATATATATATATATATATATATATATATATATATATATATATATATATATATATATATATATATATATATATATATATATATATATATATATATATACATATATGTATATATATGAAAAATGGGCTACTGGAACAAGACACAAATGGGCGAGATGCGAGAATAAGGATCTGTTGGAATGCTACTACTCCAGCAACCCGAGCGAGAAGGGTTACATGCGGAGAATGCGGGAACAATGGCAACTTCAATACCCACAGTCAACACTATCGGCCAAGCAACTAGTAGCTCAATGTTCCAATATCCATAAACGGCACCTGCTATCACACCTCGAGATTGATGAGATACAACACAAATGCCATAGCGAAGGCCAACCAGAGCACCAGGTCAGAGACGAGTTAAATCCATGTAAAAGTCCAGAGGTTGGGTACGAAACCCCAATAAGCACAATCAAGCTGAACGAGGCAGCAACTGACCTGAAGAACAAGATCACGGTGAGAATGAATGCTCGGGAACCTAGATACACACTGCAGAGGCTAAGTGAAGTTCCCTCAGAAAGTCTCCTAGAAGATGTGAATGCAGCATTGACAACAATTCCTACGGCTACCATCACTGAAACCAATGAGCTGATATACACCTCAGCAGCAGTGATCCTAGAAATGCTTGGCTACAAGAAGAATGACCATATGCGACCACAACAGTGCCCACCATGGAAGAGAAGGCTGGAGGCCAAAATCAAGATAGCACGGAGAGAAGTGAGCCAAATGACAGAGGCCCAGAAAGGTGCAATGAAAAAGCAAGTTCCCAAGAAATACAGCCAGATGCCCATACCTGAAGCACTCGAAACTGCCAAACAAAGACTCCAAGCCTTGGCCAGCCGCCTAAAGAGGTACACAAGAGAGAATGAAGCCAGACGAATAAACAGGTTGTTCACAACACAACCAGCGAAAGTGTACGCTCAGTGGCAGGGGAATAATAGCAGAGCAGACCCACCAAGGCTGGAAACTGAACAGTACTGGAAGGATATATGGGAGCGGGAGGCATCACATAAGAAGGATGCACAGTGGCTGGTGGCTCTGAGAAAGGACCACAGCAAGCTTCCTGAACAGAACCCAGTAACCATCACAGTGGCAGACATCCAGAGAAGAGTCTCAGGAATGAAAAACTGGACAGCACCAGGCCCTGACATGATCCACAGCTACTGGCTCAAGAAACTTACAACTCTCCATGAGCGCCTGGCAGCACAAATGAACCAGCTGCTAAGGGATGGGACTCACCCTGAATGGCTAACCCAAGGGCGTACGATCCTGATCCAGAAGGATCCATCAAAGGGTACAGTCCCATCCAACTACCGGCCAATCACCTGCCTCTCCACAACATGGAAGCTGATGTCGGGCATAATATCAGATAAGATCGGCAGGCACATGGATCAATACATGAGCACTGCTCAGAAAGGGATTGGTAAAAATACCAGAGGAGCAAAACATCAACTCCTGGTGGATAGAACAGTCACCCAAGACTGCAGAACTAGACGTACCAACCTGAGCACTGCCTGGATTGATTACAAGAAAGCATATGACTCAATGCCACATACTTGGATCACTGAATGCTTGAGGCTGTACAACATCAATGGGACTCTGAGAACCTTCATCGCCAACTCAATGAAACAGTGGAAAACCACACTTGAAGCCAATGGCAAGCCACTTGCACACGTGACCATCAAATGTGGTATATACCAAGGAGACGCTCTGTCCCCAATGCTGTTCTGTATAGGACTGAACCCCCTCAGCCAAATAATCAACAAGACGGGCTATGGATACCAACTCAGGAACGGGGCCACCATCAGCCACCTCCTCTACATGGATGACATAAAGCTGTACGCTAAGAACGAGCGGGACATTGACTCCCTGATCCACACTACCAGGATCTACAGCTCTGACATCGGAATGTCATTCGGACTTGAGAAATGTGGCCGCATGGTGACTAAAAGAGTCTTTCAGCCTTGACGATCATCTTTGGCTGGGCTGTCTCCCTCTGGCACTTGCTGGTTTTATCTCCAAGTGACCTTCCTGTAAACATTCTCCTCCATTCTTGCACATACACTGTCTCACCTAATTCTTTCATCATTCTTTCAATTTTGTCATTTTGTACGAAATTATGTGAGCTTTAGGCTGTGACATCATTAATCTATTACTGTTCCCTGACTATGCAAAGTTTGTTCTTTTGATCTCCATGTACTTGCTTACGTCATCATATTCTTAGTTTAATCATGCTTTCAACCATATCTTTTCTTTGTTAGGCAAAATATTTCCCTCTGTCCAAAACGTTCAGTAGTAATCGAAAACTGGCGTCTAGCATTAGTCAAAACATAAGATACAATCAAGTACTGAACATTTTTAGACGACTTTGGCAGTGTCCGTGATTTAGAAAATCATCAGGCATGCATTAAACACTTCCTTAAGGGTCATTAAGCTATTCAGGCAATATATCAAAAAACATTTATTTCAAAGTGCACAGAAATACATATCAGATCATAAAGTTATTAAAACCTTCGTCATTACCACCTATCAAAAATGTGTAGTTATGTTTTCTTTATTGATTTGATGTGTAGGTATAAATATATGCTTAAAATGTTTCTTTTATTGATTTAATATGTGAATATACTCGTCTGCTTATGCACTTTATTCAATGAGGTTTGAGCATCTCTGTTTTTGTAGCGAGGCAGGACTTTTTGTATTTTGACCCCATTTCATCAATGTGTTTCCAATTTGTTAGGGTTGGGGTGAGGTTTTGTTTGATTGAAGCGAGCACGCTGGCATGTTTTTGTAATGTGAGAGCTGAGCATCCAGCGCAGAAACTTTTCATTGCCAGGCAAACACGCTAACAGCTAATTCTCTGTGTTGCAGTCGTTGACTCCTCAGTCACGACAAGCGGATTTCCTCGGAGCGGACTTAGACCATTGGTGCTTTATTTGGAAGCCGCCGCCCACCTCCCCACCGTGCCATCTCGGAGACCCCTGGGGCAACGGCTCGCACTTCCTCTCCGGCCCCGCCTCCACAGGAAAGACCCCAGACTGGGATCGGTCAGGAGGCAACCCCCCCGCCCATCCCTCCCCTTTGGAAATACCTGAGCTTACAGGCTGCTATGCACACACATGCACACGCGTGCACACACATGCAGGCACACGCACACACTGACGACACTATTTCGACAGCCCTTGTGTTCGACCCAAGGCCGCCGATGCCTTGCAGTTGATTGTTTCATTGTTTTCAATGGCGCAACGTCATCTAAAGGAGACGTTTCTGTGAAACGAGGAGACGGAGGAGCGCTGATTGTTGAGTTTGAGCTCCTCACACCTCGCTGCTTTGGCGATCATCATCGGCGGTCACTCGGAACGAGTATGACTGTCTTTTTCTCAGGGTCGTCTACTTGTGGGTCCGCAGGTGGGCGTAGAGGCCGATCCGGGATCCACATAATTTTGTGCAGTGTGGGCAGGGGAAAGTGGTGGTGGGTTGTGGTCGTGCTGGAGCCTGTTTTTGTCTTTCCTTACGGAGTTGTCGTTTGGTTTCTGCGACACGGTGGAGTTCCTTTTCGTGATGTGCTGCACCTTCTTGCACCACTGCCCTCCAGCAGTTCCTGTTCAAGGCCATGCGCTCCCAGTCCTGAGATGTTATTTGGAATTTCTTGAGATTGGTCTTGAGGTTGTCCTTAAAACGTTTCTTTTGCCTGCCCGGGGCTCGCGGACCTCTCTCCAACTGGTAACAACATACAATCAAGTACTGAACGGTCAAGACGACTCTGGCCGTGTCCATGATTCAGAGAAAAAACATCAGGCATGCATTACACAGTTCCTTAAGGGTCATTAAGCTATTTAGGCAATATATCAAAAAACATTTATTTCAAAGTGCTCAGAAATATATATCAGATCATAAAGTTATAAAAACCTTTCTCATTACCACTTATCAAAAATGTCTAGTTATGTCTTCTTTATTGATTTGGTGTGTAGGTATAGTTACATTTTAATTATATGCTTAAAATGTTTCTTTTATTTTTTTAATATGTGAATATGCTTGTCTGCTTATGTACTTTATTCAATGAGGTTTGAGCATATCTGTTTTTGTAGCTAGGCAGGACTTTTTGTATTTCGACCCCATTCCTTCAACAGAAAATAAAGATCTTTATCACAATATTCACATTTTCTGAGACAGTCCTGTAGTGTGGAACCACTCAAACATTGGCTGACATGCAGAGGCCTCAAAGTCAGCAGGAAGAAACCCGTTTTGGTTGAAAGGTAAGCTTTATTTTGCAATAGCTCTCTCACTCCGGTAAGGTCCTGCTAGGTAACCTCGTTATGCAGGGCAGCAGGCGTTGGAGCGCGAGCTGCAGCTGGCCATCCTAGCAACGGTGGTTGCGGTGGGCGTGGCGGGGACGGCGCTGAGTCGCCTGAAGACCAGCGTGATCCTCTTCTGGATCACAGAGGTCTAAATTTCCGACAACATGCTTTTCCCGCACGTTTGCGCGCACTGAGCAGCGACCCCCTGCTGGGCCTGCCGCCCGTGCTGCACTTCCAGGGCGGCGTCTGGGACCGCCGCCACCAAGGCGTCTGTCTACATGCAGCGCTTCCCCATCAAAACTTCGCCATGTTCTGCTCCCTGGCCGCCATCTTGTTCTTTGCTTTCCTGGTGTCCCGCCTGGTTCCCGCCACCTGGGACGTTTTCCGCGTCTTCCCGATGCCCGTCCCCGCGCCTCTGAGCGGGCGGGTGAGAAACGCTCCCGATCAAGATTCAAGAATTTTTATTCGCCATGTTTGGGTGTGCCAAACAAGGAATTTGACTTCGGTACATAACAGCCTCTGTTCAACATTTAGGTGACTAACAACACTCAGGACGTGTGAAAAATGACAAGTATTCTCAGACATCCCCTGATCTTAAACTCCCAGGAGGGCAAGGAAAAACTCAAAACTCCACTTTATTGATGAGATTGACGCACCAGAAAATGCGAGCACCCGTCCGCTCGCTCCCTCACGCGATTGATGGGTCAGCAAACAGAAACCACTCACGGCAATTAACTTTATTGGCAACTTTCATGTCCGTTTTGCAACTCGCTGTGAACCCCCCACCCCCATCCAATCCACTTTGAAGAGGGAGACTTCCTCCTTACAGACGTCAAATCAAGGAAGTAGGTGAACTGGCTAACTAGCACCTCAACACCAGTGCCCTGTGGGATGTCATCAAGGGTGGGGAGCGTGGCTCCCTCATCCAATCAACTTCCTCCTTACAGACATCAAGAAAGTGGGCGAACTCGCACCTCAATAGCAGCACCCTGTGATGTCATCAAGGTGGGGTGGGGTAGGCGTGGCTTAGTTGAAGAGAGGTTGTCTCCTACCCCAGAGGTTGAGGCCTCAGTCCCTGGCCATTGCCGTTGAGCAAGACGGCGAGCCCCCGGTTGCAGGTAATTTTTTTCGGACAAATGAATTCAGAAAGAAAAAATCACGACAACATGACCAAAATACAATTTATTTATATATGTGTAAGGGCGGAAAAAATGCATATGTGAGGACACACTGCCCCCCTTCCCTGTCCAAAAAAATAAAAGCGGTAAATAATGGAAACGTGGGGACACACTGCCCCCTTGCCTGTCCACAAACATTTCAATAAAGTGACGTATCCTCAGTGTCATTTCTCACATCCTCGCGATACGCCGGATCCATCTGCACCTACTTCACCTTACTTTACTTTACTTTTATTCTTTGCAACAACTTCTCACTCATAATTGAAAAATAAACATGCTAAAGCTGCTAGCTAACACATCTGGCCGTGTTGTCATCATCAGGGGACACAAGCTCGTTCCAAGTCGATCAAAACATCCCAAAATGTTTACACTGGCGGTCTGTAATCGAGAGGAAAATGGGGGGGGGAAATGAGGCAGCGTCAACAACGGGAAGAAAAGGCCCCAAATGTCGTCCAGCAACATTTGACCATAACGTCCTGCCGGCGCCTTTCACATTCGGTAGACGTCAACAATCGGCTGCCGGGAGGCAACCGCATCACATGGTCTTCTCGTTAAGCTCCGCCTTCTCGTCGCTGAAGTTGAACAGGAGGCTCTTGGCGCCGTTCTGCCAAGAGTACAGCGTCTCCATTGGCGTCTTCCCGTCCTGTCGTGCAGAAGGACACGTGAGCATGGTGCATGCAGGCTCACACGCGAGAAGAGCCATCCAAGCGCTTTGGGCGCATACGCACGCAGTTCTTGAGGTTCAGACTGGCGCCATACATCATGAGAAGTTTGATCATCTTGAAGCGGTTGATCCTCACCGCGTCGTGCATGCAGGTGTCACCGTCCTAACACGCACGCACGTGCACACACACACACACACACACACACACACACACACACACACACACACACACGTCATGTCAGACTTGCCGCCAACTTTGACTTTGGCACAACAAACTAATTTCAGAGCCAGAAGTTAGGAGAATTCATGTCGGACCCGAGTGTTCTCTCTGGACTAGGAGATTTTCTCTTGGGAGGGAGCCTTACTGGGGACCAGACTCTGTACCGCCTGATGGGAAAAGCGCCTGACTCTGGACCCAAACATTCACTTGCGCCTTCTGGGAGCAGATCCTCTCTCGAGAGCAAAGGTGTCCAAGTCTAGAGAGCCCCCCCCCCCCACACACACACACATGCAGACGGTTGTAGATGCAACCCGAGTGCAACACAGTGGATTCAAACCATCAGGCTCATTATCGGGCTTTCGCAAGGCTTGCTGACGAGCTGATCTTTTGAATCCGGGGCTCGGACAGCCCCGCTCGGGCCCCGCACCTCCTGCATCGGAAAAGCCTTCCGCTTAGGGTCGGGACTAGATGTTTTTCTTTGGCGAGCGCTCACCCTGTCTCTGGCATTGACGTCGGCGCCGCAGTGGATGAGGTACTCGGCGCACTGGAGATGTCCCGTCCTGACGGCCACATGTAGAGGGCAACTGTGCAGCTGCACATGACACAAAGCAAAGGACATTTGGAACGCCCGTTTCCAGCCAGCGGGCACCGGAGGCACATTAAGCTGCAATATGAGGTTGTTATGAGGTCAACAAAGAGAGCGTCTCAAGTTTGAAGGTTGCTCAGATTCAACAGTGCTGGAAAAGCCCGTTGGTGAACATCAGCTCTAATCTGAGTCACCGATTCAAGAGCTAGGCGAGAGGGCTACCTTGTCTCTGGCGCTGATCTTGGCGCCGCGCTGCAGTAGTAGTTGAAGGGCAGGAAGGCTCCCGCCTCTACAGGCCCAGTGGACCGCCGTCGACTCCAGCTAACACACACACACGCGCGCATGTGAGTTAGCAATTCCTTCCGCGACATCCCAACGTGACGGATCCACATCGGTCTCACTTTGTCCTTCCTGTCGAAGGTGGCGCCGGCGTCCAGCAACGCGCTCATGATCTCCACATGACCTTTGAAGGAAGCCTTGTGGAGGGCAGTCCTCTGGAACTGAGCACAAACACCCGCACGCTCGTCACTCTGAGAGAGACCAGTTAGAGCAGCGAGTGGAGAAAGGGCAAAGACACCGGCGGGCTTGGTGACCATATGTCACACTTCCAAATGAAAACTAGACCGACCCAGAGTCAACGAAGTCATGAGTGCCGAGCGGGGACGCAAGTGAAGTTGAGGCGCCAGCATCCGGACGCTGGCTGCGGCCTGCGGCAGCTCCTCGCAAGTGTTGCTAGTCAACGCGAAGTGGCAAGGTTCCAGAATATTTTTTTGGGTGTTCACCAGAACATTTCCAAATTGAACAATACAGCACGACCATTGAATTTTTCAGCCAGCAGCAGCAATTTCTACTCAAAACGCACTCATGAGCTGAGTGCTTTTCAAACTTTTCTCAAAGATGCTTTACTTGGAGTAGCGAGCAGCAACTAGAAGAGTGAAATTCAAACACAGGAACAGTTAAGTGCTCATCCAAAACCACAAAGAGCTTTTCTCTCATGTGTTCGATGACCACAATGTGCAAACAATAAAGAAAACTCCAGCGAGATTTAGTTTTCAACAACATCAAACATATTATCCTTATACTTAAACCAGAATGTATGGCGTTTGGACTTCAATGAATGATCCTTGCAGACCACTAGAGGGAGCACGTACCACTAGCCGCACTCGTGACTGGAGTAATTCTTGTCAGGGTTTTTCAGATTATCCTTATCGTATGATTATGTTGGAATGCAACCAGTAATAAATAACCTAGCTTGTCCCATCCTACACAAGGTCGTAAAACACCCCCTGATATGTTTTGACTAGAGGACAAGGGCTTTCTCTATTCAGTCCACTCTTACCCCCACCCTGTTTCTCTTAATAAAAATGCTCTTGCAGGAGCTGAGAGTCAGACCTCCATTCGAACATCGCTGTACGCACAGCGACGAATGGACTCTCCACCTGCAGGTGTCTAAAAGGACTTACTTGTCTCCCGCGTGGTTCTTGCAAAATCAGTTGGAGTGAGCGAATCTCTAACATTTTGGTGCCGAAACCCGGGATCCCTCATACCCGCTATCTGTCTGACGAAGAAGGACGTGCTGCATTGTCGACAAGCCAGCGTCCATGAGGAGGACCTGGAGAAGAAAGTCCTGGGAAGAGAATTCTTCGCTGGGCCAGCATCTTAGGTCTGCCTTCGTCTGACAGAGGTGGATTGACGGGACCCGGCAGTGCAACGAACCAGGGGACAAGTAAGTTAAAGGCCTGAAGCTATGAGATACGGCTTTGGTTTGTCCGAGCTATGAGATACGGCTTTGGTTTGTCCGAGCTATGATAGGCCTAAAAAAGCGCTTGAGTTTGTGTGATTGAGTGTGTGACTAAAAAGCAGTTCGAGCATTGATCCACGGCAATAATACAGGCTAGTAATCTGTTGAAAAGTCAATTTAAACCTGCATTGAGGATCCTCAAAGAAAAAAAAAAAATTGTAAAACCTTAATCTACTATAATTAAGATGGGAAATAAGAACGGTAAATCTCTTGCTCTGCTCTTCTTTGAGATGAGAGGTACATGGCAAGTAGATTTTTTAATTGTATGCAATATATGCCGAAGTGGAAGATAACGTATGGAGTAGAAGGAAAGTCGAAAGTTGAAGTGTGGAAGATAGTGGTTGATGTTTTGGAGGAGAATGTGGATAGGAAAACAAAGGGACTGAAAAGGAAAGGAAAAGAGAGAGAATTGAATTGTGCTAGACTGTGGTTGAAAGCTTCACAAGAGAGAAGAGAACAAATCCAAAAGACAAAAGATAGAAAGATGAAAAGTGATGAGTCTGCGACTATGTTTGTCAGGCCAGAAGACAATGAGGCCACAGTGCGCAGGCACACTGTCGCGGCCACGGCTCCAGCCGAAGCTGAAGGCGCAGCTCAAGCAGAGGAGCAAGAGGGGCCTTCCGCTCCTACACAAAACTTGTATCCAAGCTTAACAGACCTGCACCCTCCCCCATATAACAGCAAAAAAAGTCAGGGTCACATTATTAGAAGTCCTGTCCATCCAAGAAGTATGACAATGCTGTTTGTATGCCCAATGACAAATGACTAGAGATCAAATTGTGTGTGTACACTAAAGTTAAAATATGCAAATCAAGTGGTAAAGAAATACAACTTGCTTCTAGAAGATAAATAAAAAAAATTAGAATGTGCTGTCCTCGTGTGCGTGAGAGGGACCAGCTCATGATTGACCGCAGGAAATGGCCAGCCTGTGACGAATCTTTGGTGCTAGGACCTACCTTCCGCACGCGAGAGCTGTGCATGTGTGTGCGTATGTGTTAAATTGATGAAGATTGGCTAAACTTTTAGTATAAAGAAATTTGCTAGACTATTGTCTATTCAATTTACACCGCAGAACAGAACCAATTTTGACAGATAAAAATGAGAGGAAAAGAGAGAAATCTGTTCGCGAGCAGAACCTAATCCACACTAGTGCATGTTAAGTGTCGAGCCCACATGAGAAATTCGAAGAAGAAAAAAAAAAAACGACAGAACATGCTTTCAGGAATTGGAAGAAGCTAAATTGTGAATGTAAGATTTTGCAATGCTACATTAAATAGGAATAATTGATTGGTTGTGTTATAAGATTGTACAAAATTCTAAATGTAAACTAAATCTGAGAGATTGAGCGCTTCAAATTTAAAAACAAAGAAAAAATTCAGATTAATTTGCCAGTAGTTTTTTTTGGTTACGTTTTTTTTAGAATTGGTGGATTGTTCTACCAGGAACCTTGAGTTGAAAATGATATATGAATGTTGTGTGGTGAGCTTGGATGAATTGGGACCAATGTGATAGGAAGACTCCTTTTTCGCGACTGTGTGAGATGCATATGATGAGCATTGATGAATGATTGCCTGAATGAAAGGTTGAATGGTTGAAGTCGTTGGCGACTACTATGGAAAATTAGTAGAGCAACTTTGATGAAAGAGTGATTTTGAGCAGGTTGAATGTTAGAAAGAATTGGGACCAATGTGATAGGAAGACTCCTTTTTGGAGACTGTGTGAGATGCATATGATGAGCATTGATTAATGATTGCCTGAATGAAAGGTTGAATGGTTGAAGTCGTTGGCGACTACTATGGAAAATTAGTAGAGCGACTTTGATGAAAGAGTGATTTTGAGCAGGTTGAATGTTAGAAAGAAACACGTAGCTTTTGGATTGATAATTAACTAGAGAAAAAAACTGGAGAACCAGTAACACATGTAGAAGATGTGTGAACTGAGAAATTGAGAAGCGTTTTGGAAAGAAAGTCAAATTAAATGATAAATGATTAAGTAAAGAACGCATTCTCCCAAGAAGTTTGTCAAGGTGTGAGGCATGGGCGTTGCAAAGCCTCAAAAGGAGGGAGTGAGTAGGACAGATAGTGGAAGATAGTAATAATACAACACTTTATGACAATGAATTTTCAAATACATTTGGTGTTATACTGTGGTAATTTTTTTGTTCTGGTGTAGATAGGTTAGCAACACGAGAGATTTAGAGGTTCAAAAGAAAGACAGTTAAAAGAAAACATTTTTGATTTGGACAATTGCAGGCTAAAGAAACACGTAGCTTTTGGATTGATAATTAACTAGAGAAAAAACTGGAGAACCAGTAACACTTGTAGAAGATGTGTGAACTAAGAAATTGAGAAGCGTTTTGGAAAGAAAGTCAAATTAAATGATGATGGAATCGTATATAGTAAAGAACACATTCTCCCAGAAAGTTTGTCAAGGTGTGAGGCATGGGTGTTGCCAAGCCTCAGAAGGAGTGAGTAGGACAGATAGTGGAAGATAGTAATAATACAACACTTTATGACAATGAATTTTCGAATACATTTGGTGTTATACTGTGGTAATTTTTTTGTTCCGGTATCATGCAATGTATATCTCACTAGTAGGCGTAAGTGTGACTGAGTCATGTTTTGGGTCAGGTTCGTGAGGGATTGTTTCAGCCTTGGTCCATGAACGTAGACTAATTGGCACGAGACACATCTGGTTTCCATTAACAACTGACAAGATATGCACCGTGTAGAGTTGGGGAGGCTGACTGTGGGGTCATAGATCGTCCAGCAGCCCCGTGTGCGCCCACCCAAGTGAGGAAAGGAGTGCTTTCTCGTAAATAATCAGGAGATACGTATTGGGAGTAATCTGTTGGTGCTTTCTTTAAGACCCTTTAAATGGTTTTTTGGTGTGGATAGGTTGGCAACACAAGAGGTTTAGAGGTTCAAAAGAAAGACAGTTAGAAGAAAACAACATTTTTGATTTGGACAATTGCAGACTAACAGGAACATGAGAAAGATAAGAACTAAGAAGTAGGATCCAATTTCATTGGAGAGACTGAGAATTCACAGTACCATATTCTAAGTCACATTTTTGAGCAAGCATGACACAGTTAATAACATTTAAGAGGTCAAGACATATATCAGGGCTAGATGTGGAACGCAGACCTCGATGAGTTAATTTTCAATAATGATACTGAAGACAACGTACTGTCCCAATAAATTGGAAGTATAGATAAAATGTAGCTCAAAAATAGGATGAGTTGCAGGATTTACAATATAAAAACGAGACCGCTGTTATTAGGAGAATTTGAAGTTTGGTAAACAAACGTTACCAGCGAATTGATGACACCAGCTACATTTGGAGATAGTCTTACTAGTTTGATGTCCCAGCCTGTCATTCTCAGTGTCAGGGTCCCTGAAACTCGATCCGAGACTTCGCCTGCAGCCGTGAACAACTACAAAATGGTGCCTGGCTCTGAAGCACCTTTGACCTTTGGCGAAGGGCAAGAAAAGACTGCTGTTGTGCTTGGAGGGGGACAAGTACACTCCGGAGGAAATACAACATCTCCGGGGACGGAAAAGACAGTAAAAAGCGGAGGAACTCACAATGATGAAAATGGACTCATTTGAACAATGGACTCATTCAAGAGTGATGGATGGGGTCGCTCTGAAGCAACAACAAAAGAACACCAACTTGAGAGGGTGAAGTCCGGCAAAAAGATATGGACTTGGACTGTCCGACGACTAAATCGCACTCCTTGCTACGGCATTACCAAACTTGGTGGAGCTTGGTTCAAAGTGGAAGGGAGGTTCATTGTGCACTGAGTTTGACAGAACTGAGATTTGATAAATAAAAAAAAAGAAAAACATTGAAAAATACGTAGGGCGACAGAGAAAAGCATTATAATCAAAGATTTGGATAAAACAAATAGGCTAAAACGGTAGGAAACAAGAGCAAGATCTGATATTTTGGCTCATCAGGCTTGAGAAGTAGAGGTCGAGTTATATAAATTTTAGAACAGGACATTTGGCAGTCAGGAGGAAGCTAGGTTGCTCAATGTACCTACTCAGTACAATAGTAACGTTTTTTGTACCACAGTGGAGGTTGGATGGTCAGAAAGTTAGGTACGTTCAATTTTTGACATTCACACAATCATGTATAGGAGTCGCACAAGGCGACAGTTAACAAGACAATGACTGCAATAGGGGCCACCTACGACTGCACCGACATGAAAAAGTAGAGGCGAGAGAGCAGAGTATGGGATTATATACTAAAACGTCTGCTATACAGTTACCAATAGGAGATTCTATCAAAAGAAGCTACATGAGAGATGGATTAGAATCCCTTTGTCTGTGTGTTCTGTGTTCGTGCGTACTCTGTAAAGTTGTGACAGTCTGTTGTCGTTCGTCTGAACTTTATATGCCGTTTTGTGTACATATGTGTGCGTGCAGATGTGTGTGTGTGTGTGTGTGTGTGTGTGTGTGTGTGTGTGTGTGTGTGTGTGTGTGTGTGTGTGTGTGTGTGTGTGTGTGTGTGTGTGTGTGTGTGTGTGTGCGGGCGTGTGAGGAGAAAGAAGGCATGGATAAGAAAATCTCTTTTAAAATAGGAGGCAATAAATGGGAAAGCCCCTGTCATAAGTAGTCTTTGGTTAGAGGGAATCATTAGGAAGTGTTCAAACTCTTCCCGCAAACACTCCTATTTGCCAGTTAAATCGGCACTACAATTGACTACGAGAGTTGCAAACAACAGATGAAGAGCAGTCCTTGGCAGATTATATGATCAGGACGCTCAAACTGTGTCAAAGACAAATTTACTGCCGCTTGATCTTTCCTCCTCACAGGTCGACAACCCCATCAATCCATGGGAGGAGTTGGATATCAACACCGAGCTGTCACAATCGGTGATGCCGACCCATCCCGCCCTGGACTTGCAGACGGTGCCTATGATGAACTCTTCTGGGCAAATCTCAATTTGACTGTTAGAGGATGAACAATGCCACAAGTGGCCTACACAGAGAGACCAGCTGGAGTGAATTACACATGTTACATCCAAGGTAAGAGGACCCACAAATGCATTAACGACGACTGTTCTCCAGGAGGAAACTGGATGGGAGCTTTGGACATCACCGCTGTGTGCCAGGATGAGAGAGCCGTTTTCAAGGTGTAGGGGCTCTACTACCAACATGGCTGCACCATTGGATGGGACCTACTTCGTCCAGAAGTTCAGAAGCACTGCCTCACCTGCATCCTATGAGTGCACGTGCCTGTTCAGAACGGATCATGATTTTGTGGTCACAAGAGTTGTCCGATGCTGCCTGCCAACTGGACACGAGTGTGTGCGCCAGTGTGAGTGACAGACCACACCTACAGACTAGAACATCATCAGCTGACGATACCACGAGTACATATACGTACAACTTCTTAGACGTGACAGATGTGATAATGATAATGAAACGTGGATTGCGTAGATGCTGTTCTGTTGAGCATGTTTTACAAAAACTTGTTGATTTGACCATCAAAAATGCTTCGCAAGTAATGGATACAATAATGTACTGTTTCTGTGTTTTTCTTTTTCTTTTTTTATTGATAGCATTCTGGTCGCCTAAGGCAGAGGGACCGTGTGAGACTTTTCCTGCTAATAACATCTGCCCAGCAGGTTTTTCGCTTGCACAATAAGTTTGATCTGGGGTATTGAGGGTAAACGTCATCTTCACTGGAAATTGTTGCTATCATTGTTTGTTGTTTTTTATTTTTACTATTCTTCTTTCTTCGTTATATTTTCTTGCTTGCCTTTGTTGTTTGGGGTGACATAATCATATGATAAAACAGGAGGGAGATGTCAGGGTTTTTCAGATTATCCTTATTGTATGATTATGTTGGAATGCAACCGGTAATAAATAACCTAGCTTGTCCCATCCTACACAAGGTCGTAAAACACCCCCTGATATGTTTTGACTAGAGGACAAGGGCTTTCTCTATTCAGTCCACTCTTACCCCCACCCTGTTTGTCTTAATAAAAATGCTCTTGCAGGAGCTGAGAGTCAGACCTCCATTCGAACATCGCTGTACGCACAGCGACGAATGGACTCTCCACCTGCAGGTGTATAAAAGGACTTACTTGTCTTCCGTGTGGTTCTTGCAAAATAAGTTGGAGTGAGCGAATCTCTAACATTTCTGATCCTCATTTCTCACGTAGCAAAACTCACGTGGTCAACGGCATCGGGGTTTCCTCCCTCGTTAAGGTACTTGTGCACGATGGCCATCTTGTTGTCCACGGCGGCAGCGAGGAACAGCGGTGCTTCCACCGTGTCGGGCTGTGAGGCATCAAGACGGCGTCACGCTCGCACGCGCCCACGGCAACGGCGGCGCTTTGCTTGCCACGGACAAAGTTTGTCTCACCAGCATCTCAGTGGACGGCACAGACTTCCTGCAGACAGGCACCTTCTTCTGGCGTCTCCTCTTCCTCAGCTGCAAGATGTTGAACAGGTCGTCCACCGTCTCCAGACGCAACCGTCCGCATTTGTCCATCTGCAACATGGTCCATCACCTTCACTTGATACCCTTTTGATAATTTAACCTTTATGCAGCCAGGTCAGGCCATTGAGGACAGACATTGACTTGCAAAGCCCGCGGGCTGCAGACAGCGGAATATTCTGAAGAAATGGGGTCGAAATACAAAAAGTCCTGCCTAGCTACAAAAACAGTTATGCTCAAACCTCATTGAATAAAGTACATAAGCAGACAAGTACGTATCTTCACATATTAAATCAATAAAAGAAACATTTTAAGCATATAATTATACATACACACCAAATCAATAAAGAGGACATAACTAGACATTTTTGATAGGTGGTAATGACAAAGATTTTTATAACTTTAGGATCTGATATGTATTTCTGTGCACTTTGAAATAACAAATGTTTTTTGATACATTGCCTGAATAGCTTAATGACCCTTAAGGAAGTGTTTAATGCATGCCTGATGATTTTCTAAATCACGGACACTGCCAAAGTCGTTTAAAAATGTTCAGTACTTGATTATATTTTATGTTTTGATTGATGCTAGACGCCAGTTTTGGATTACTACTGAACGTTCTAGACAGAGGGAAATGTTTTGCCTAACAATGAAAAGATATGTGTCAAAAGATAGTGTCAAAAGAACAAACAAACAAATGCATGGTAAGTGGTGAGTAAGAACTTTGCATAGTCAGGTAACATTAACAAATTGATGATGTCACAGCCAAAAGTTCACATAATTCCGTACAAAATGACAAAATTGAAAGTATGATGAATGGGCGGTGTGCGACAGTGGGCGAAGTGGATGTATGTGCAAGAATGGTTTAGAGGAAGGACACTTGGATGTTAGGGTTTTCCAGGTTATCTTTATCATAGGATTATGTTGGAATGCAACAGGTAATAAATACCTTACCTTGTCCCCCTTATCACAAGGTCGTAAAACATCCCCTGAGATGTTTAGACTAGAGGACAAGGGCTTTCTATTCAGCCCACTCATACCCCCACTCTGTTTCCTCTTAATAAATATCCTCTTGCAGGAAGGAGAGTCCAGAGCTCTATTTGAACATCGCTGCACGCACAGCGACGAATGGACTCTCCACCTGCAGGTGTCCAAAAGGACTTACTTGTCTCCCGTGTGGTTCTTGCAAAATAAGTTGGAGTGAGCAAATCTCTAACATTGGAGATAAAACCGGTAGAGGTGCCAGAGGAAGAGCAGCAGGAGGAAAACAACCAAGAACCCGGCCAAAGGTAATCGCGAAGGCCGAAAGACGGGATGGAAAACAACAGCCCCCACACACACCGAATCGCCCATAATCAGCACCCACCCCCACGGAACCAGCTCTCATCGAACCAGCACCCACTCCCATGGAATCAAACCTGCGAACTTGCCACACATCCTGAGTCCACCCATCAAACTTGGCCCACACTGGCATGTGCAACTGAATATAAGCTGACCAAAGAACCTTGAACGTTGCCTTTTCTGAATAGAGACTTTCTGCTCTTGAGCATTGCCGCACGAAAAGCCCAGCGCTGTATTGTACTTTCCTGAAAACAGAGCTTTCTTAACAAGAATTGTGATTGAACTCAGCTAACCTGTGTAAGTCTAAATTTTGTTTCGGTGCCTTAGCCTTTTCCGAAAACTGAAGAAATAAAACGAGCACGCAGTGAGTAAATTGGATAACAGGTGATTGGCTATGGCATTGGTGCTCAAATGGGGGTACGTGGAGGTACTCCAGGGGGTACGTGAGATTTTTAAAAAATATATAAAGGTATTAAAAAAAAAAAAACCAGCAAGCCTGATTGTCTTGAGAATTAGTTTACAAATGTATGTTTTATATTCAGTATTCAATTTTAATCCTTAAAAAACTGACTCTCCACAAGCAGTTACCTGCGGTTCCCTTGACGACGCACTGTAACAAGGAGATGTGGCTAAAGCGTAGCAGCGATGCTGCTGTTGAAAACACGGAGAAACAAGTAAAAATGAAGGCAAAACCAGAGCCGATCGTACATGGAAGACTATTGTTTGATGGGATTTACGTCCACAAGTTGTAACCCACCCAAAACGCTGTGCTTTTTTGCGGGGAGAAATTAGCCAACGCTAGCATGAAGCCGGCACATCTCCAGCGGCATCTCACCACAAAACACGGATGCCACTGGAGTTCTTCAGGAGGAAACTTTCTGACTTCAAGTCATCCCAAGACACAATGCGAAAAGCCTCCACTACATCAGCCAAAGCCCTGGAGGCTTCTTATGCGGTTTTTTTGCTCGTTGCTAAAGCCAAAAAACCGTTCACCATAGCTGAAGAGCTGCTGCTCCCCGCTGCTGTTGTATTGGCCGAAACTATGCTAGACAAAAAAATCTGCGGATACATTAAAAACGGTGCCTTTATCTAATGACACCGTTTGCCGCAGAATAGACAAACTGGGTGCTGACATTGTCGAACAAGTTGCGGGAAAACTTGGAGACTCTTTTTCACTCCAGCTGTATGAATCCACAGATGTCAGTGGGAATGCACAGATTGTTGCTTTTGTGAGATACATTGAGACTGACGACATTTGTGAACACATACTTTTCTGCAAAAGTCTGGAGGGGAGAACAACCGGAGAGGACATTTTTAATGTTGTTAACGCATTTTTCTCTGAAAATGGTATCAGCTGGAAATCCTGCAGCAGCGTGTGTACAGATGCGGCTGCATCAATGACGGGCAGTGCGAAAGGGCTCATTGCGCGGATTAAAAAGGAAAATCCCGAGATTAAGTGGACTCACTGTGTGATTCACAAGGAAGCGTTAGCGTCCAAGAAAATGAGCTCCGTGTTGCATGATGTTTTGAACGACAGCATCAAAGTGATCAACTTCATCAAGTCAAGGCCGCTTAATGCACGTTTGTTCCGCCGCCTCTGTGAAAAAATGGGAGCTGAACACACGCAACTCCTCCTGCATACAGAAGTGCGCTGGCTCTCTCGAGGGAAGATACTCAACAGGCTGTCGGAGTTACGAGCTGAAGTGCACACCTTTCTGACAGAGCATGAATCTCCCCATGCCACCTTGTTCGAGAACACGGACTGGCTTGCAAAGCTATGCTATCTGGCAGATATATTCAACAAACTGAACGAACTGAATGTGTCAGGGCAAAGACACCAGCATCCTGAACCTGTATGACAAGGTGGGTGGTTTCCTGAAGAAAGCAGAGCTGTGGAAAAGGCCATGTGGTCAGGAGAATTTCACCTGCTTTCCTCAGGTGGATGCTTCTCTCTCCAATGAAGATGTGGAGACAGCTCCAGTGAAGTTAGTCATAGTGGGACATTTGGCTAACTTGATAAAGGGCTTTCATTGCTACTTTGCTGACATGGAGGAGAAATCTGCACAGCTGAATTGGGTGAGAAACCCATTTCTCTTGTCTGAAGCAAAGAGAAGCAAGCTTCCTGTCACTCACCAGGAAAAACTGATGGAAGTGGCATCTGACCAGATGAAGTTTGGCGCATCCACTCTCACACAGTTTTGGGTGTGTGTGAGGCAGGAGCACCCTGAGCTGGGACAGAAAGCTTTGGAGCAGTTGCTGCCCTTTGCCTCCACATATTTATGTGAGACCTCCTTCTCTGCAATAACTGTGATCAAAACAAAGCAAAGAAACAAACTGAGCCTGGAGAAGAACTTGATCACTGCAGTTGCCTCCCTGCCACCAAGGATGACAAAGATCCTCAGTGAGGTACAAGCCCATGTTTCTCACTAAAATGTAGTATGAGTGCAACAGACTCATTCAAGCTTCAAGACTGTTCAATGCTTGTTCAATGCTTGTCAAATCAAAATCAAATGTTCATTGCAACTATTCAATTTTAAGAGAAAAAAAGTTTCATTTTTTTATCCCAAAGGAGGTAAAGTTGATTATTTTTTATGAGCAAATCTTTATCTATTATTAAGTTATCAATTTATTTTGTAAACAAGATATTATTTATTTATAATTAAGTTAATTTATTTTGTGGACACATTCTAGTTATGTATATTTTTATTTCCTTGCAAGAGATTATTACAAGAAAGATTAATATAAATTAGCAGTGTTCTGCATACAGTATTTGAGTTTTGAAAGGGTTTATGCCTTCTTGGTGGTCATTGTTTAGTGTTTATTTTTTTTGTTTCTATATGCATTGTTTGAAACAAATGTGTCTGTTAGGTACATTGTTTAACTTTAATAAATCAAACACTGATGGCACAATCCTGTAACTCTTTCTTTTCGAGCAGAAATGTGTTGCGCTGGTCAGGGGGTACCATCCATCCATCCATCTTCTTCCGCTTATCCGGGGTCGGGTCGCGGGGGCAGCAGCTTTAGGAGGGACTCCCAGACTTCCCTCTCTCCAGCCACTTCATCCAGCTCATCCCGGGGGATCCCAAGGCGTTCCCAGGCCAGCTGAGAGACATAGTCTCTCCAGCGCGTCCTGGGTCGTCCCCGGGGTCTCCTACCGGTGGGACATGCCCGGAACACCTCCCCAGGGAGGCGTCCAGGAGGCATCCTGATAAGATGCCCGAGCCACCTCATCTGGCTCCTCTCAACGTGGAGGAGTAGCGACTCTACTCCGAGTCTCTCCCGGATGACCGAGCTTCTCACCCTATCTCTAAGGGAGAGCCCCGACATCCTGCGAAGAAAACTCATTTCGGCCGCTTGTATCCGGGATCTCGTTCTTTCGGTCACGACCCATAGCTCGTGACCATAGGTCAGGGGGTACATGGCTGAAAAAATATTTCAAAGGGGGTACATCACTGAAAAAAGTTTGAGAACCACTGGGCTATGGCTTTTGCCGTGAGGCGCGGATAGCGCGCTTCCTAAATTGTGGACCAAATCCAACAATTCATAAATCAAGACATCTATAAATATTCAAAGAGAAATAAACCAGTATTAGCAACTTATTGTTGCCAAGCACGCCCGGACTGACCATCGGGAGAACCGGGAGTATTCCCGAAGCGCCGGCCTAGGATTGGCCTGCTGGCGTCTCTGCGTCACTTTTTTCTCTGCCGGTGCGGCGGTTAGCCTATCAGAGACACTAGCCAGGCCACTCGGGCCAGGAGCATGTGAGGAGGGAAAGACGATTGGTTTATATCAATTAACACCATCCCCCACAGTCCGTATCAACCACACAGAGCGCGTGTGGAGGAAGGGGTGTTTTACTATGTCAGGTGCCGGTGTTCAGCCCCCCCCCCACCCCCACCCCAAACACACACACACACGCACGCACACACGGTGCCATTAAAAACTGTGTGTGCCCGCGCTGTATGCATGCTAGTTTGTGTTGTGTGCATATGTGCCGCTGCCATGTAATAAGGCTGTCCCTCTGTTGATTTATTCTTAGATTTAGTTCTAGTTGATTTTGTAAGTTGAAGAGTCATTTGTTAGTCTTTCTTACTTGCACATTCCTCTAAACTTTGTAACTGACCCTGGCTAAATTAATATTAAAATATATGTCTGTGTTTCCTATGCAAAGGTGGAAATATTGCCAATTTTGGTGCTTCAGACAGTAGGCCCAGAACTAGATCAGAGCAGCTGACAGGTAAAGAACAGACAGTCATCTATCAATGCATGGGATTGAATTGGCTATGACTATGCATGAAACATTTGGAGAAAAAAAAGCACATATTTATTTATATTTATTTCTTTTGATATTGATTAAATGTGTTCTTGTCAATAATATAATTATCATGCTGATTGTTCTGACACTCCCAGCAGATGCAGAGTATACTGGCAAGACAAGTCGAGGGAGCAGTGCAAGGGAAAGGCCAACTCAGGACACAGACAGTCAGACTCAGAGACCTTTTGATTATTTTGCTCGCCCTCATTCTAGAGATTTTGATTTGTTTTTCCGGTACCACCCACAACAAAACCCAAAGAATGATTGTGTGCATGTGTGCGTGCACAAATGCATTTTGCTTGTGCCCATGCATTTAAGTGTTGGTGTGAACATGCACGTGTGGGCAAGGCCAGGGTGGCCCTTGTTACATAACTCCTGGCTTGAAAAAATCTCCCAGTCCTGCCCTGTTGCCAAGTATTCAACTAAGCAACCATTTTAATTTCCACTCGTGTAGCATAATGTGAGCACAGCATCACCACAACACATTAAAATTATTCCATATTTTATATAAAAAAAAATAGCCCAAAAAAATATTAGAATTAGCAGTAACATCAAAAACTCTGATTGACTTTATCTTGAGTGTATCATTTGCATATTTGAATTACTTTGGATCCAGAACACATTATTTGCACTGCATGAGTAGAACTGTTTATTTTATTTAGCGTTTAACTAGAATCAGCAAAGGATTGGTATCAACAACATTGGCAATTTTTTTTCTTCATCAAAAATTTGCTCAATGTGTCATTGAAGTACTGTGGTGCGCCTGAGGGCGGCGCCCCAACAACAGCAAACAACCTCATCAAGTTGACGTCCACTCAACGTTTCCATCGATTCCGCATCACAGCACAAAGATGCTGTCTTGTTGCCACTCTCAGCCATGGCAAGCGTGCGTTCATGCGTGTATGTGTGTGTGTGTGTGTGTGTGTGTGTGTGTGTGTGTGTGTGTGTGTGTGTGTGTGTGCGTGTGTGCGTGTGTGTGTGTGCGTGCCTGTGTGTGTGTGCGCACTCACATTGAGGGCCACCACGCTGACCTCGTCGTGCACGCCACCGCTGTCGTCATCCGACAAGTCGCCGGACAGCGGCTGACATTGCGAGCGGAGCTCGCCTCCTTCATCTCGCTTCTTGTACTGGCTGTGGTGGACGCTGCTCTCGTTGACCTCTGACCTCTTTTCGCTCACCTGCACAAGGGAAGACAAGTGTCACTCTGAAGCTTAGTTCTCAAATGCACGTGCGCACGCTGACCATTTGCTGGACGCTGTGCAGCCCCATCTTGCTTCGGTGCGATCTGTCTGCCTGACCCGGCCCGCATTTGTCTCTTATAGCTGCCGGCCGCCCCGCCCACACAGCCGTCACGGATGCAGCCTGTGCATGCCAGGCCGAGGTCTCACTCTGTAAGGAAATCCTCCTCTGGGCCATAAGGCATCCCATAATATGTGTGTGTGCGAGCAAGCTGATCCGCCCGCGCTCCCCTCAAATGGAAGCCACTTGATGACATAAACTGCAATCTCGGAATGACAACACCCGAATTTGATGGACTTGGATTTTGTCTGGACGTATGAATGTATTTGAAGGGGAACCTCTGTTTTTGTTTAAAATATGAGAACGCATCGAATTCAATCATTCTGCGTGAGCTCAACATTGAATCGTCTTTCAGTGGACAGACCGCATTTACCAAGCATACAGACACCTTTGTAAAATGACTCTCCAAGTGAGCCAGCTGTATTGGTTCGACCTTGTCTACCTAGATGCTGCTCCGAAATGCGCACACACACAGTGCTCACATGTCGCGTTTTCAGAGATGACAGGACAGGCCGGGAGTTCCTGGAACATTCCTCTTGTCTGATTCGTGCAAGTGAGTCACGGCGGCCAACGTAGGCCATCTTTGGCCTCCAGACAAGTAACCTGTGTAATGTGATGATGTCATCACTGACAGGCAGGAGGACAAAATAGTGGTGATTGGGGGAGTCGCCGATGGTGTAGGGGTACACTTGCCTGTCTTGTGTGCCAACACCGTGAGTTCAATTCCCACGCGTACGTGCGTATGTGTGTGACAAAAAAAGCTACTTAAAAAGAAGCGGTGACGGGGAGAGTTGCTGATGGTGTAGGGCACTTGCCTGTCTTGTGTACCAATGCCGTGAGTGCGATTATCGCATATGACGGTGTGTATGTGTATGGCAAAAAAAAAAAAGGCTGTGACATGCATCGTCGTGAGCCGCGTCATCGTGAACCGCGTTGCCGTGATCCGCGTCATCGTGAACCACGTCGTCGTGAACCGTGTCATCTGCTTTTTATTGCGAGTGAGTGGCAACTGCATTGGCCATATTGAAAGGCGGACGGAAGGGTGGCTTCCTGTCATGAGGCGGAAGTTTGCGGGTGTGTTTTGTATGCTCGCAGGGGGCCATCAGAGAGCACAGACGAGACAAAGACTGCTTTGGCTCGAACAGCAGGCCGCAACCCAAATAGAAGCTCAAAGTCGCCCTCAGGTGCGCAAACGTGTGAAAAGTTCACCGAAAGCAAGAGTTGGACATGTTCTGATCTGAAACAACTAAGCGTCATGTGAGTGGCGCCCAGCCCGTCCCGGCGCTCATAAAATGCAAAGATGGCGTGTCGCGTGAGATGACTCGGATGACTCCATCCTCCCCTGGAAATGTACTAATATTAGCCATGCTAATCCTTCCATCATCATGTTTGTATTGCTGTCACGTTGAGAGGCGCTGACCCCATTGCAGGCTCGCCTCGCATGTGGGACGCTACGGCCCGCAAACAAGTTTGCGCCCGACACCTGCTCCAGCCAACTTCAGTTGGAGCGGACCGGGCCCGACGCAGTTCTACCTTGACCAGATAAGCTCGAAATAACCTCTGCTCCAAGACAAGATTTGCATTTGTCCATGATTGTCGATATTGTTGCAAATTGTCTCTCCCGTGAGCAGTCCGCCTGCGCCAAAAGCCATTTGAGCACAACTCGGCACCTTCTCTGAGCATCGCCACCAGCTTGGGAAAATGCAACATGCAACCTGCATCTGCTAAATTCAGTTGTCGATCTTCATCAGCTCAAAAACATACTGAAACAAATCTGGAAACAGACGGCACCTTTGCCCTTCTTGAAAGGATTAAAAAATGACTAGATTTTTGTTTGACACGAAAGGGCATCCAATGAGAAATGGACCCGCTGTTTTTTATTTTTTATCTTTATGTGAGCCGAGTGCAGGCATGTTGGGGGCAACTTTGGAGCGCCTTTTCATAGGCTTACTTTATGTGGAGAATCAAGGACAGCAGCTGCTGGTGTGTTGGGGAGGGGGGGCTGGCAGAATGAGGTCACCCTCATTGCTGGCCGCTCGTCCCTTTGCCAATCCCCTCCAAATAAACACACGCATCATCACTTCCGGCGTGGCAAAACACGCAAGACTCCAGCTGAGTGTTTTAGTTGTCGGCAGATTGATGGCGTTGATGCATACGCGCACAAAACAAAACGTGCGCATCTTGTTTCAGGCCAACGTCTCCTCAGAACGGGGGCAAAGCTTGAGTGCCGCCGCCATCCAGGGGCACACCTCTAGCGTGTTTTTGCTCGGCTTTGGGTTCAACATCAGTGTGGCTTTTGAGCAGAGAGCTAGCTCAGAGCGCCTCCCAAATGACTTTTGGGTTTTTTGCAGACTAGGCGACAGGAGGGAGCCGACGCTCGGGCCAGAACGGAAGGCAGATCGGCCTACAACCCTCGGGTGGCTTTGCTGCCCCGTGACGAAAGGCCTTCTCGGAGGAGACCCTCCCTCCCCCTTGGTCATCCTTGCAAAAATCGTATCGTAACAATAAAATAAAACATTTTTCACAAACGCCAAGCGGTAATCTGACTGTACGTTCTGACCCGTCCGTCACGTGCCGCTTTGCTGAGTCGAGGGGAGCTAGCGGATGGAGGGCGCCCTCTTGGAGCGGCCGCGTCTAAATGCAGACCACGGCATGGCATATACACAGCGCAGCGCGTATAAATAGATGTCAATCCAAATGCGGCAAGGTCACAAATAACAAGAAAGGACGGATACAAAAAACAGGACGGAGGGAACAAGATGGGCGCAGCATTCCGACGACATTCCTGCATGGTGACGGCGAGCCCGACAGCTGCCGTCATCAACGGCAAACTGCGACTCAACTTGCGCACATGCCTGGCGTGCCTCGGGGTCAGCGGCGTACTTGTGGCGACACCCTTAAAACTGCTGCCTTAAAAACGGGAGCGACCTACCCACGGGTCCATTTGACATCACTTTCAATTTTGGGGCTTGTTTCCCACCAAAAATGGCAGTTGACAAATTGACAGTCACAGCCAACTACTTGTACAAACGCTGCGGCTTCAGATGTGAGCCAATGAGCAGTCTCAAAATTTTGTCAGTTTTCTGGGTCTGTCCAATGTTTGACCCAAACTGGGCTGTTTTTAACCGGGCATTTTTTTCTATGTCATGATTGAAGGCTGATCCGAGTGAGAACGCTGCGACGGGAAAAGGGGGCGTAAACGTGAATTTGGCGCATGCACTCTACTGCCCTCCTAGAACGTACCGCAACAAAAGGTGTTATGACACTGCAAAGTACTCTCTACATATTTGAATATGTGCCTGACAATGATCAGCATTCATGTGAGCTTCACTGTTCAACCGTGTGTGCGTGTGTACCTGTGTGTGTGCGTGCGCGCGTCACACAATCAACATGCGCGTCCCAGCAGCTTGTCCCGCCCACAACGGCTCTCGGCAGCTAGCTTGCTGAGCCGAGTTGAGCCGAGCGGAGCCGAGCGGAGCCGAGTAGGTAGAGGCCCCAAGTTCCGTGTTCTGCGTCCCATGCAGCGCGAGACGACGGCGGGAGGAACACAAGCGAGCGAGCATCCGGTTTGAGGCAGGAAGCGACGAGGAAGCGAGCTTGACGATCAGAGGTGATATTTTTTCTGACTTTTTTTCTCTTCGCTTCCGGACATTACCAGCCCCCCCCCCCCCCCCCCCCCCCACACACACACACACACACAGATACACGTACACATGTACTGCCACACGCCCCGCCTTTTTTAAACCCCGCCCACCTTTCCTTCGTCGTTTCCAGGCGTCCTTTCAAACGTTGGTGACGTCACACTGCCAACTTTTCCGGTAAGATCGCGTCGTCGTGGGACCGAGCGGCGACACGCACGCAGGCTCGCGCCGTGCGCGCATGTCGTTCGCCTGTCGATGTTATAGTGGCACACATCTATCGACACGTGCACACGCCCACAATCACGTACGGTGACAGTGAGTGACGCGCACGCACACAATGACGTGATGGGAGGTGTGCGCGCGTGCTGGGGCGTGTGCGTGTGAGGCTTGCACGCTTGTCAGTGACGTCTTTGAAATCCTCACACAGCAGGTGGATCACTTCCGGTTTGAGACTTAAGGTGGGGAGCTACACTGTGGGAACGAGAACCAATGTTTGCTTGCAAGCACCTTCCCGTTTCAAAAATGTGAGTGGGCCACACCTCCTTTTTCGGTGTGTTTGTGTGTCTTGTCTGGTCGCAGCATGGCGCTATGGAGAGGGAGCGGTCGGCCCCTCACGGAGTGACCGTGCCTTTTGCCAATGCTTGGGAAGGACAACGAGAGCAGTCGTCGGACGTTGCCGTGGTGGTGTGATGTGATGGCAACACGCCGACGTGGAGCGGGACTTCACCTACTCACCCTTTGACCTTCATTAACGTGCATTGGAGGCCGCACTCACAAAAGCTACCCCCATGGCCGCCGGTGGAAGGACACACCGAGTGCGAGACTTCAACCGTTTCATCACCTGCTACCTTTGCAGAGGTTACCTCATCAAACCGACCACCGTTACCGAGTGCCTGCACACCTGTAAGTCGCCGCGCTCACTCCGTGGCCCAAGCTTGTTGGCACGTGACCCATGCATGTGCGTGCTTGGGTGTCTCCTCAGTTTGTAAGAGTTGCATTGTACAGCACTTTGAGGAGAGCAACGACTGTCCCAAATGTGGCATCCAGGTCCATGAGACAAACCCCCTGGAGATGCTCAGGTCAGAGCACTTTCTCCTCTCATCTCATGCTTCCTGCGTCTTCTCATTTGACTTTCTGTCTTTCCATCTTGCATTGTCTTCTCCTCACCCTCTTTCTGTTTTGACCCACCCTCTTGCCCCGGGTCACCGATTGTGGCCGTCAGGGTCCGCTGTCCTGCCTGTTTTCCCGCGCGCCTCCCCACCGCAGCACACCTGATCGGATCATCGGCAAGATCATCCTTTGAATCAAGAGTGCTGCAGTGGGGAGAATAGGCGGGACAGTGGACCCGACGACCCCAGTCGGTGACCCCTGCAGTCTGGCTCCTTCTTTTGCTTGTCTCGTTGAACTTGCTGTCCTCTCAACTCTCATCTGGACTGCCTCCAGGTTGGACAACACTCTGGAGGAGATCATCTTCAAGTTGGTTCCGGGCCTCCGAGAGCGTAAGTGCCGTGTTCGATGGCGGCTTCGACACCAACCAGGCTGACTTCATTTGTGCTGTCCAGAGGAGGAGGAGCGGGAGCTGGCATTCTGGAGGAACACCCAGTGCAGCCAGAACCTCACAGGTATGTGTGTGTGTGTGTGCGTGTGTGTGTGTGTGTGTGGGGGGGGGGGGGGGGGGGGGGGATGATACCAGGCAACGACATGCTCATCAGGCGAACCACTCATCGCTTGTTGGAGTGAGGACGTTTGAAAAATGTCTCTTTGCGGCAGCCGATGCAGGGACGGGGCTTCCTGATGTGACCGTTGCCGCAGCCGCCACCGACTACCACAGGAGCGACCCTCAGATTGCCATTTGTCTGGACTGCCTGCACAACTCGGGCCGCACCAGCGAAACCAGCGTCACGGTATTCGTGGTCCTGCGACATAAGCGGCCCACCGCCTCGACCTATTGTGCTGCATGGTGTGCACATACGTATGCGTTGGTTTGAGCGTGACACAATAAGGCTGTCTCGCGTATGTGTGTCAGGACCTGATGAAGAAATTCATCCGCTGCTCCAGTCGCGTGACGGTGGGCACCATCAAGAAGTTCCTCAGCCTCAAACTCAAACTGCCCAGCTCCTACGAGGTCATTAGCCTTTGTATTAGCATGAGCCGCTGCGCTCACCACGCTAACGTGTGTGAACGTGCGCCTGCCTGCCTGCCTGCCTGCCTGCCTGCCTGCCTGCCTGCCTGCCTGCCTGCCTGCCTGCCTGCCTGCCTGCCTGCCTGCCTGCCTGCCTGCCTGCCTGCCTGCCTGCCTGCCTGCCTGCCTGCCTGCCTGCCTGCCTGCCTGCCTGCCTGCCTGCCTGCCTGCCTGCCTGCCTGCCTGCCTGCCTGCCTGCCTGCCTGCCTGCCTGGCCGCCCGCCTACCTGCCTGCCTACCTGCCTGCCTACCTGCGTGCGTGCAGTTGGACGTGCTGTGCAACGGCGAGATCATGGGCGAGACCACACCATGGAGTTCATCTACATGACCAGATGGAGGCTGCGGGCCGACAACGTAAGGAGCCCTTTTGCCTTTCATGACATTTGCTGAGGTCATCTTCTGGCAGGCGTCATACGTTGGATCACGTGATATTTTGTGCTGCCGCGTACCATGTGACCTCCGTTATAAAATCAGTGTTTGTTTTTTGAAGGATGACATTTTGTGCCTTTTTCTGATGCTGTGTGCTTGTCTTATTTATCTTCTTGCCTCGTAGACATATCCCATGGTCCTGGAGTACCGACCGCGCATCGACTTTGGATGACGCGCCACTGCTGACAGGGTGGAGTGAAGATATTTTTGTAGCGTTCACACACAATGAAGAGTTTTTATGCTCCATAAAAATTATGATACAAATAATTTATATGTAGGCGTGTGTGCGGATATTTTTGTGCCTCAAACTTTGCTGATTAAATGTTTTTACTGTCGCTTGATCGCTTTTGAATTGCCTATATTATGTGTACTATGTGTCCACTCTGCATCCATTGCAGCCTAGTCATCCTGGAAGAGGGATCCTCCCGTCTTGTGGTCTCTTCTCAAGGTTTCTCATTTGAGTTTTTTCTTGCCCTCCTGGGAGTTTAAGATCAGGGGATGTTTGAGAGTATTTGTCAATTTTCGCACATGTCCTCAGTGTTGTTAGTCACCTAAATGTTGAACAGAGGCTGTGATGTACCGAAGTCAAATTCCTTCTTTGGCATGCTCAAACATGGCCAATAAAAATTCTTGATTCATAGTGGCAGATGCTGGTCTTTCAAGGAGGGGAAGACCAATTTCGGCCTACATCATAAAATGTGTAGGTTTAATGTCGCTAAGAGGATTAGGAAAGTCTGGTTCAATTCCGAACAGAATGGAAATTAAAAAATGCTCCCACAAAAGATTGCTGATTCGCTCATTTCTCTGTCAATCAAAAAGGGATTCAGCCTCTGACAGATCATCCAGTCATCATGCAGAAGCTGAGCGTCCGGGCCGGATGAGGCCAACCCACTGCCCCATAGACCCCCAGAGATGCTGGACGTCCAATGAGTGGGACAAAGCCCAGAATTTATCCAATGACTTGTCTTGTTTCGCTGCATTCTTTGCTTCCTTATTGAACTCGGCAGACACTCAACATCTACATTGTTTAAAGCAGTGTTCCCCAACCACTGGGCCGCGGACCGGCACCGGTCCGTAGGTGACTTGGTACCGGGCCGCCAAGCCGCACACGAAATTTTTTTAAATATTTTTTTTATTGACGATCAATGAATTCAGGTCAAGACGCTCGTCCCGGTCACGTGACATGTTTCCCCAGTCGAGGCCGCAAAGCTAGCAAAAATGAGTAAGAATTTATTTTGAAAAATATAAAAAATTGGCGATTCTCTCCCAATTACATCCATCGGTTCAGGTCAAGACACTCGTCTCGGTCACGTGACATGTCACCTCAGTCGAGCCCACGAAGCAGAGATGGGAACTTGAGTCACTGTGACTTGGACTCGAGTCGACTCGAGTCACTGTTTTGATGACTTGTGACTTGACTTGACAAAAAATGAAAAAAACTTGAGACTCGACTTGGACTTGGAAGTTAAAGACTCGGGACTTGACTTGACTTGAGACACAATGACTTGAATGACTTCAGTGTTATTTAGTTTATGTTTTCAGTTTGAATATAAAATTAATAATACATTTTAAAAAATAATAACGATAACACGATAGGAGCGCAGACTGAGAATGACGTTGTCATGATTGGATCATTACCCTCAATCAGTCGTGCCCTCTCTACCTACCAAACGTGTTTATTGGAGAATCACGCCCCTTTATATCAGACATGCGCAAACATGTCAGCGGGAGCGGTACCGCGAGTCATCACCTTCGGCTATCGCAATTACTTTTATGACGGCAAAAGACGGACAGCACAGTGTGAGATATGCAACAAAAACATTTCGGACAGCCAGACGACAACTTCAAACTTTGTCCGTCATTTGAAGAGCCATTCTGCCAAGTAAAATTTGCAACTCAAATGTGTCAGACACTGTTGGCAGACGTTCATTTGTTTAGATTGAGCTGTCAATAAATCATTGTATGAGGTAATTTCGTTTTTGTTTGATTCCATGGTGTATTTTACTGAATATCAGTAATTACAGTGCAAATTCAAATTATTGTCATATTTTTTAAACAGGTTAGACACATTGGACAATGATGGTTACTTAAAGTTACTGATATCATGTCTTTTCACTACTAAGATCAGATTCCATGGGTAAAATTGCAATAATAAGGTGACTTGACTTGGACTTGACTTGACCTATTTAAGGACTTGACTTGGACTTGACTTGACTTGCCCAAGAAAAAAATTACTCGGGACTTACTTGAGACTTGAAGGTTAAGACTTGAGACTTACTTGAGACTTGTACATGTGTTACTTGGTCCCATCTCTGACGCGAAGCAAGCAAAAGTGAGCAAGAAACAGAGATGTTTGGAAAGCTTCTTCGGAAAGGGAAAAAAGCCCAATGAGGAGACGGAAGAAGAGGCTACGACTTCTGTCACAATGGAAGTGTCTCTCTCTAGCCAAAAGTGTCAAGTCCCCCCAAGTCTTCCCGCCCTCGAATTTTATACCTCGCGCCCCCACCTCACTCGGGCGCGTGCACACAAGGGTGGCTGGATGACCTTTGACCCGCCAGCCTGCCTTGCTGCTTCTACACAGATGGCAACCAGCTGTGTCTATACATCCTGGTGCCAGTAAGCCTGCATTCCTCGACCAGGCCCCATGAAATCCCACACGAGCATGACCCGGTCACACTTAGGCTTACAAGTGAAATATACATTGCATGGTACTACAATAAAACTATATTACAATTTATTTATAGAAATGTATTATTTATTTATATAAAGGCCGGTCCGCAAAAATATTTCTGACACGACACGGTCCGTGGCGCTAAAAAGGTTGTGGACCACTGGTTTAAAACACTGTGAAGCTGGGAGTATGAGAGGAAAGCCGCATCGTTACTAGTGATAAGAAGCTGATTCTGAACAAATGTTGAGCGCCTCGTAGTGCATATTTAGTCAATGATGTACACATATATTTAATCACTTATTTTTTGACATTTTAGGGTGAAGAGAGAGCAACAGCAATGTGTACATATTGTATTAGGTTAGACAATCTCATGTGCATTTTAATGTTCATAGGTGTGCAATGGTTTTCATTAGTTTATATAAACATAACTGCTCAATCAAAACACGAATAAAACACACAGAACTGCATAAACACACACACACACACACGGGGGGGGGGGGGGTGATGCGCCCCCACACTCACAGATACCAAATGGTCATGTGACAAGTTCCCGCCTTTCCGGACAGTATAAAACAAGCTTTTGTTTCTTGTGCCGCTGTGCCATGTGTGCTGACCGCCATTAAACAACCCAAGATCTTGCCAATAAAGAACCAACTCTATACTCCACATCTTTGTTTTTCCTGGCTCAACTTCGGACGGCCCACACAACACGCTGCAAGGGGAAGCTGAGATTCCCTTCAGTCTTAGAGGAATCGCCTCTGCTTGATCGGTCACATGACTTCAATCCTGACGTCATCAGTAAGCGGAATTCCGTTTGCCGCACTCCGCAGTGTAGTTTGTTCTTGACAAGATCTCGGGAGAACTTTTGGGACCTTCCTTTGGGGTGCAGGGAGATTGTGTGGGGGTGGGTGGGGGTAGACAAATCCAAGCATTCCCTGCATGCAGGTTAAATTTGGGAGGGACGCATTCGAAGAACTTGCCCAGGCAAGGATTACGTGCATGACAAGAATGGAAAGCTGCGGCGCAGCTGAGTTTCTGTGGGTCAAAAGGTCGTTGCCACTTATAACGTCGCTGGTGGCGCGATTGACGTGCTTTACGTTGTGGGAGATGACAGCGGTAACCAGAGACGCCAACGTCGCGTAGATGAACCTGGTTCTGTGACATCATGCCGACAGGTGGCCAAGAAAATGGCGCCACCCACGGTGGCCTGTCCCCAGGAACAAGTCATGTATTCTGATTCTTATATTTTCCTCAGCAGATGAATTGAATATCAAAATAGCGCATGATTGATTGAGCAAGCGAGCTGACGTACTAAGCAGAGTAATCGCAACTACCGTAATTTTCGGACTATAAGTCGCGGGTTTTTTCATAGTTTGAGTGGGGGGGCGACTTATATAATAAGTAGCGACTTATGTGTTTTTTTTCAAAAATTAAAAAAAAAAAAAAAAAAGTGAAACCGCGATAAACGAACCGCGATGTATCAAGGGATTACTGTAATTTGAATTTCAAGTGACGTCAGCAGCGCGGCGCGGCGGTTGTTTACAAAAAGGACAAAGATTGATCACGGGATGACGAAGATGACGAAGGGCCCCACGGACTACCGGCATCATTAGCGGCTTTGTTTCTAAGTGACACGGAGGATGAAGAGTTTGAAGGATTTAAGGATTTGGAGTGACACAGAAGGTTTGAAAAACTATTATGGCTTTTACGCACGCCCGGTCCTATTCTATGGAGCGTTCTCTTTCACCTCCGTGGATGGAAGTCTGGGGCCGGCGATCGGCCGGGTGGCTGTCCGGGACGGTGGATGGGGCTCGGTCATAGCTTTTACGCACGCCCGGTCCTATTCTATGGAGCTCTCTTTCACCACCGTGAATGGAAGTCTGGGGCCGGCGCTCGGCCGGGTGGCTGTCCGGGGACGGTGGATAGGGCTCGGTCATGGCTTTTACGCACGTCCGGTCCTATTCTATGGAGCTCTCTTCCACTTCCGTGGCTGGAAGTCCACGCCGCCACGCGCCTGGAAGTTTGTTTTGTTAAATAAAGAGCCGTTTACCAAACCCATGTCTTTCCTTGAACTTTGTTAACGGTACAGTAGATCTGTGGAATAACGACGAGGCTGACGTCAGGGCGCACGCGCGGCGTTGTTGACAAAAGACGAGGAATTTGATCGATGGAGTTAATGATTTAGAGTGCACAGATGGGTTAATAATACTATTGCTTGTATAATAGTTATTTGATATCTAATTTATATATCGTTATATGGGCCTGTGGAATATTTTGAAGTGCAAGCGCCGTCAGCCGCGCGCACCCATTGTTGACAAAGGACGATCGATGGATTTAATGATTTGGAGTGACACAGATGGTTTGATAACATTATTGTTTATATAATAGTTATTTGATATATAATTTATATATCGTTATATGGGCCTGTGGAATATTTTGAAGTGCAAGCCCCGTCAGCGACGCGCACGCATTGTTGACAAAGGACGATCGATGGATTTAATGAATTGGAGTAACACAGATGGTTTTATTAACGTGTTATTCATGTAATAGTTTTTTGAATAACTCTGAATGTTACGTCAGGCCCGTTCTCAGCTCTTCGTTTGTGTTTATGTCACGTTAGCATACCTATCGTTTAGCTTGTTGTTACTCGTTCATGTCTGGTCTTGGTGTTGGATTTTGTCGAATAAATTTCCCCCCCAAAATGCGATTTATACTCTGGAGTGACTTATATATGTTTTTTTTCACGTTATTGGGCATTTTATGGCTAATGCGACCTATATTTTGGAGCGACTTTTAGTCCGAAAATTACGGTAGTTATTTGTACAAGTCTAAATCAAGTCATGTAACTCAAAACCGTGACTGCAAAATGTGACAAAGTGAAGGTTATAGGTCAACTGCTACTTACAACTGCGGTAGTAAGTCTAAACGTCTGTCAGGAGTAATCTTGAGCTTTAACCAGAAGCTGCAATGGGTGTAGGTCATGTAACAAGTCAAAGTAAGGAAGCAACATTGAACGATGACTAACATGAAGTCGCAACGAATGTAACCTGTCACACATTTGTTACAACTCATACAACACACGAATGACGCGGCTAAGCCCGTTTGAGGACATTGCTTTGTGCACGGTGCCTGCCACATATACACTAGACTAGATGGGACTGACTCTGGATTCCAGTCTGGGCTCTGGCCCTGCGAGTAATTGCCACGTTTACCCGCGTTCCAAAATGTTTGGTACCAATTGTCCACTGGTGTCGATGGCGATTACGTGAAAGCTATCGGCTTTTGATTGAGGTCACACGTTGTTCGTCCCAGGCCTTCCCTTCAGCAAATTCTGCACCGGCCATGACACAGCGACACCACGCGGCCAAACGGCACATCGCAACACAAGTCCGAGTTTCAAGTCTTACTTCGCCATGGACCAGGCAGGGATGGCACTACAGGGGCGGCTCGAGCCCCGTCAGAAATCTGTGGAGCCCCAGTTAAGTTTCTCCAGCATTTCATTTGATATTTTAAAATACGTATCGGATCTTGCTATTCATGTGTGCTGGTCGGCAAAGTAGCGGCTGGTGATGAACTCCATTACCTTCAAACATTTGTTCTTATTTCAAGCTCTCCGACTCCTCAATTTTGCTCCTTTACAAATCACGAAGTATAATGACGTATTCATTTATTGACAAAGGTCACCGTTTAGCTTCGGCAATCCATGCTTTTAATGTGAAGATTTATGTTTGGACAGAAAATCACACTTCCGTTATAATGACGCGTAATCCGGTGTGTCGGAATTTGGCGGCGGATGGCAGCAAGTGTAGATTTTTTTCTGGCCAGTCAGTCAATGTTGTTCCTCATGACGTGTAGGGTTGTGAAAAAAATCAAAAACGCCGACGAGGTGGCAGTGCCTGTGAGGAAAGCGCTTCCTGGTTCCTATGACGTCAGCGTGTAAGTGGATCATCCTGGGTTGGTACTCGAGGGGATGCCGCCGACCCTGCTGCGCATTGCCCGCAACCACCGAACGGTAATCCCACCCCAACCCATCCTCGTGCGACACGACCGCTCACCAACGCCACCATGGAGGACATCCTGCGGAGACTTCACAAAGACTCAGCCGGACACAAGCACAAAAGACTGCGCGACGCCTGCGTGCTCGCCTGCGGTGAGTCGGAGCTTCCAGAAGCCAACCGACAACGACCACACAGTTGGTTGGCGAAGCATCTGGTGGTGCTGAGCTACAGCGTGTGTGGGTGTGCGTCTCTTGTTTGGGGCGCGGCAGGGTGGTGAGGATGGGTGAGTTTTCGCGCGCATCCACCTGCTGCTGGCTACGTGAGGGCGGATAGGATAGAAAATACAAGATACAGACTGTATTCGTGTCATGTATAAATATGACACTGAGTATCGCACATTGAAATGTCATTTCATTGTCTCGTGCTTGTTAGTGGGTTAGCTAACAGTTTCCTTTGTCAGTCCTTTAACAGACATAGCTAAAATGACGACATACCAGAAATAAAATCAAAGTTCAATATCACGTTCTAACTGATAATATGCACATTTTAACGTGACAGGATGCCACGTTAAAATGTACATCTTATCTAGTTAGAAGTGTGATCAGTGTTTCTTTGGATTCAGAGTCCATGTTTTGTTTTCTAAATCTAGTTATTCGTTACAAAACAGTCGTCGTAAAAACAAGGAAGGGCAGGTTTTTCCAAAAGATTTGATATTCTCAAAATAAGATACACATATTGACATGGGAACTCTGTCAATCCCCTGAACCAGAATGAATTCCATCGTTTGTTATGCCAGATGCAGGAAAGGATCATGTTTTGCCTTTTTGCATTAAAAGCTGAAACAACATTCAAATTGATCCCGTAGCAAGGCTTCGGCCCCAGCTGTGTTTGCTAACCACTGTGTTAGCATTGCACTGCGCTAACCGCGAGTGCTAACGCGGCTGAGACCAGTCACCACATCCATTGAGTTTCTATTTCTTATTTGCCCCCCAGAAAGTCTGGAGTCTCATAACGCATCAGCCAAACTGTCGCCGGCGGAGTTGCGGTAAGAACACGTTCTCTCCGGAACGTTCCCCGTGACATCGTCAAGCGGGATTTGTCCATGAGGGATGCTCGACGGGATGGCGCATGGTTTTACGTGGCGCCACGTGACCTCAACGCGTGGGACAAATCAGCATGACACCATGGTCATGTTGTTTGTGTTTGGCCTGCAGGGTGCGCTGTCTTCTTCCTCTCCAGATTGCACTGGAGTCCAAAAACGACAAGCTGGGTCAGACGGCGCTGAGCGGCATGCAGGTACTTCCTGTTTGAGCCTCACATGTCCCACCTCCAGCCCTCATGGGGTGCGCTACGCCAGTGGTTCTTAACCTTTTTCCTTGTTCGCACCCCATTCAATTCACCAACCAGTTCTCGCACCCCTAACCCTAACCCTAACCCTAAATAATTATTATAATAATAATTGGTTTACTTTACAGCTATAAGGCTTACCGTATTTTCCGGACTATAAGTCGCTCCGGAGTATAAGTCGCACCAGCCATAAAATGCCCCCAAAAGTGAAAAAAAACATATATAAGTTGCTCCGGAGTATAAGTCGCATTTTGGGGGGCAATTTATTCGACAAAATCCCACACCAAAAATAGTCATGAACGGACAACAACAGGCTAAACGATAGCAACACCAGGCTAAACGATAGGTATGCTAACGTGACAAAAACAAACAAAGAGCTGAGAACGGGCCTGACATAACATATAGAGTGATTAAGGACAACTATTACATGAATAACATGTTTATAAAACCATCGGTGTCACTCCAATTCATTAAATAGCAACACCAGGCTAAACGATAGGTATGCTAACGTGACAAACACAAACAAAGAGCTGAGAACGGGCATATAGAGTAACATATAGTATAGTAACATATAGAGTGGTTAAGGACAACTATTACATGAATAACATGTTTATAAAACCATCGGTGTCACTCCAATTCATTAAATAGCAACAACAGGCTAAACGATAGGTATGCTCACGTGACAAACACAAACAAAGAGCTGAAAACGGGCCTGACGTAACATAGAGTGATTAAGGACAACTATTACATGAATAACATGCTTATAAAACCATCGGTGTCACTCCAATTCATTAAATCCATCGATCGTTCTTTGTCGACAATGGGTGCGCGCGGCTGAGGACGCTTGCACTTCAAAATATTCCGCAGGCTCATATAACGATAGATAAACTATAAGCCAATAATATTATCAAACCATCCGTGCACTTTAAATCCATTAAATGCATCGATCAAATTCTTCGTCCTTTGTCAACATTGCCGCGCATGCGCCCTGACGTCAGCCTCGTCTTTATTCCACAGATCTAGTATATAACTATATTGTAGCGTTAACAAAGTACAAGGATAGATGTGGGTTTGGTAAGCGGCTCTTTATTAAACAAAACAAACTTCCAGGCGTGTGGCGGCGTGGACTTCCAGACACGAGAGCTCCAGGGCATAGGCGTGCGTAATGGCCATGTCCGAGCCCCATGCACCGTTCGCGGACAGCCACTTGGCCGAGCGCCAGCCCCCGACTCAGTAGAGTAGGACCGGGCGTGCGTAAAAGCCATAATAGTTTTTCAAACCTTCTATGTCACTCCAAATCCTTAATTCCTTCAAACTCTTTGTCCTCCGTGTCACTTAGAAATGATCACTGCTAATGATGCCGGTAGTCCTTACGTGGGTAAGCGCCGTGCCGTGCCACTGACGTCACTTGAAATAGTAATCCATTGGTACATCACGGTTCTCCAAACTTTCTTTCTGCTGCTCGATGACTGTTTTCAGCTGCATATTATACAACTTGAAGTTTGTAACCTGCAAAATATGAGTTTCTTTTTGGTGCCATTTTTCTTAAGCCCACCCAGTTGATGAGTCACGGCCAACGGTGAAATTTAGAGCGCCCTCATCCAGTTTCGTCTGAAAATACAATTTTTTTCAGATGTAGTTTTTTGTTTTGTTTAGTCAAAGTCAAAGTCAAAGTCAGCTTTATTGTCAATTTCTCCACATGCCAAAGACACACAAAGAAACCAAAATTTCGTTCCCCCCTATCCCACGGTGACAAGACATGGCTCACAACAGACAAACAAGTAAACAAGTACAACAAAAGCGTGCTGAATAAATAATGAATAAATAACACAACAATAAATAAATAAATAAATAAGAGGAGCAGAAAAAAAAGGAGCAAGTGCGCGTACAGCAGACATTCCCGAAAATAGCGCAACAGTGCCGCACGCTACGCAGAAGGGGGTAGCGAGTTCAGGGCCCTAACAGCCTGGAGAAAGAAGCTGTTGGCGAGTCTGGTGGTGCGGGAGCGCAGGCTCCTGTACCTCTTCCCAGAGGGCAGAAGGTCAAACAAAGAGTGAGCCGGGTGACTCACATCACTGGCAATCGAGGTTGCCTTGCGGGCGAGATGGGAGGTGTAAATGTCCTTCAAGTTCAAGTTCAAGTTCAAGTTTACTTTATTGTCAAAAATCCTATGTAACAGGGTTACCACAGAAGTTTGAAATTGCGTTTGACCAGTCTCCAATGTGCAGTTTAACTAAAAACATTTAAATAAGACATTGACATAAATCTCTTTCTTTCTCACACACACATGCACACAACACACACAACACACACACACACACAAACACAGCTAACTTACTCATACTGAATTTCAGGGAGGGGAGCGAAGCACCAATAATCTTACTAGCCGTATTCACTATGCGCTGCAGGGCCTTCAAGTTCTGTTCAGTGCAGTTACCACCCCAGACAGCGATGCAACTGGTGAGGACGGTCTCAATGGTGCCACGGTAGAATGTAGACAGGACTGCCTGAGGAGCACATGCACGCCTGAGCTTCCGCAGGAAGTACAGGCGGCGCTGAGCTTTCTTTGCCAGTGACGAGGTGTTTGCGGACCAGGAGAGGTCCTCACTGATGTGCACCCCCAGGAACTTGGTGCAGCTCACCCTCTCCACCACAGCACCGTCGATGATCAGCGGCAGGTGTGTTGTGTGACCCTTCCGGAAGTCAACAATGTGGTCAGAAGGTCAACTTCCGACCTGTACCGAGTCTCGTCGCCCTTCGTGATGAGACCCACCAGAGTCGTGTCGTCAGCAAACTTCACTATGCGGTTGTCGCTGTAGGTCGCAGAGCAGTCATGCGTCAGCAGGGTGAAGAGCAATGGACTGAGCACTCAGCCCTGGGGGGCCCCCGTGCTCAGCGTGATTCTGGCGGAGATTTTGTCGCCAACACGCACCACCTGAGGCCTCTGACAGAGGAAGTCCAGTAGCCAGTTGCAGAGGGAGGTACTGAGGCCCAGCTCGTCGAGTTTGGAGATGAGTCGCTGCGGCACAATGGTGGTGAAGGCAGAGCTGAAGTCCACAAATAGCAGCCTCACAAATGAGTCATTTCTCTCCAGGTGGGTGAGGGCCGAGTGGAGGGCAGAGCAGATGGCATCCTCAGAGGACCGCTTGGCATGGTACGCAAACTGGAAAGGGTCAATGGTGGGGGGGAGAACGGACTTGATGTGCTCCATGACCAGCCGCTCAAAGCACTTCATGATCATGGGCGTCAGTGCCACAGGGCGGTAGTCATTGAAGCAGGACGGTGCAGGTTTCTTCGGCAGAGGAACGATGGTGGCAGCCTTGAAACACGAGGGGACGTGAAGACACCCGACAGCTCCCCAGCGCAGTCCTTCAGCGCTCGACCCGGGATGTTGTCAGGGCCCGCCGCCTTACGGGTGTCAATAGCGGCAAGCGCCCTCCTCACACCGTCGGCAGAGAGGCGCAGGGGCTGCTCGTGTGGGGGGGGAGTGTTCTTCAGCGGGCAAGTGCTGTTCTGGGCGTCGAAGCGAGCAAAGAAGCGGTTCAGATCGTTCAGCAGACGGACGTCGCCCTTACAGCTCCTCGGCGCGGGCTTGTAGTCCGTGATGGTCTGAATGCCCCGCCAAAGGCTACGTGCGTCCTTGCTGTCCTTGAAGTGGGTGGAGACCTTGCACGAGAACGCCTTCTTCGCTTCTTTGATGCCTCGGGACAGGTCAGCCCTCGCTGTCCTCAAGCCAGCCTCATCCCCCGCTCTGAAAGCCTTGTCCCTGGCCCTCAACAGTCTAAGGACAGCCCCCGTCAGCCACGGCTTCCAGTTCGCGCGAGTGACGACGGATTTCGAGCAAGTCACATCATCGATGCACTTCGTGATGTAAGAGGTAACAGAGTCAGTATACTCCTCTATGTCCGTCCAATCGTTGTAGGTGGCTGCCTGCTTAAACAAGTCCCAGTCAGTGGTGTCGAAGCAGTCACGAAGTGCATCGGAGGCACCCTCAGGCCACACTCGAACCCGCCTCCGAATCGGCCTGGATGCCTTTACCAATTGTCTGTATGCGGGCAAAAGCAAAACGGTGAGGTGGTCAGAAAGCCCCGGATGGGGGAGGGGGGTGGCTTTGAAAGCTCCCTTTTGCGCCGAGTAGACTAGGTCCAGGAAGCTGTCTCCACGTGTCGGAAAAGGAACATGCTGGTGAAGCCTCGGGAAAACAGACTTCAGGTTGGCATGATTGAAGTCTCCAGCAAAGATGGTGAAACCGTCAGGGTGCGCTGTTTGCTGTTCACTGACAGCCTGGTACAGTTCACCAAGCGCCGCGATCCTGTCTCCTTCGATGTTGGAAGGCGGGATGTATACCGCGACTAGCAGAATCGCGGTAAATTCCCTCGGCAGATAAAAAGGACGGCACTTAATGATCACAAACTCCACAAGCGGCGAGCAGTGCTTACATACCACCACAGAGTCCCGGCACCATTCTTCTCGGATGTAGACGCATATTCCACCTCCTCGCGATTTTCCCCCTCGTACAATGGCACGGTCCGCCTGATAGCACGCTAGCCGCTCCAGATGCACGGCAGAGTCCGGAATGTTGTCACTCAACCAGGTCTCGGTGAACACGAGCACACAGCAGTTCCGCACCGTCCAGTTCGTAGACCTCAGCAGGCGAACGTAATCCATTTTGTTGTCCAGCGATCGAACATTCGCCAGAAGAATGGAGGGCACCGCCGGTCGCGCTGGGTTGGCCGCCAGCCTGGCCCGGACGCCTCCGCGCTTGCCCCTCTTCTGCCTCCTCGCACACCGTTTCCGACGGCTCCCAACCGGGGGAGGAATAGCGGGTGAGGTCGGCGACGTTTCAGGACGTAGCAGTCCGAGCGCCTTTAATGTCGACGCTTCAAAGTCCAGAACGCCGCAAAACCCACTTCTGCCGATGTCAAGCAGAACCTGCCTGCTGTACTTGTAGCACAATAAAGCACGACGAGACGAACACACAAGACTGTCGGACGAACACTCATTAGACGAACAAATCACCGTACTGACGGGACAGAGAGTGGCCGCTGCGTGTGCACGCGCCGCCATCATTATTTGGTTGTTTTATCAAAATCAAAGTCTCCTTTATTGTCGATTTTTTTTCATATACCAAGACACACAAAGAGATTGAAATTACGTTCCCACTATCCCTTGGTGAGATAGTACACATATGCATACAAGCAACACAAAAAAACCCAAGAAGGCACAAACAATGAATAAATAAGAGTGTTGAATAAATGATAAATAAACAAATAATAGTAAATAATAATAATAAATATAAGAGGAGCAAAAAATGGAGCAAGTGTACATACAGCAGACAGTGGACTTGGATATGGAGCTTTAAAGTGTTAATTGCTTTATTTGATGTTTTCTCTATTTTTTATGTTTTGAATATGTTCAAGATAAAGATATAAAAGCATGTGAAGTGATCAACTATACTAAAAATAACATGGAAAGTGGTCAACTATACTTGTAAGTAAGTGATGTCTTAATGATCAAGTAAAAATTTGTGAAAAAAAACATATATAAGTCGCTCCTGAGTATAAGTCGCCCCCCCACCCAAACTATGAAAAAAACCACGACTTATAGTCCGGAAATTACGGTAATTAGCATTATCCCTAATGCCAATTAACACAATGACTTCTTGATTTCCAGAATTTTTCATTTTTTTCGGTTGCCCGACCATTATCCCCGAAAAATTTTAAATTTCCCCCAGGGTAACCTCGCACCCCCTAGGAAGCATTCTTGCACCCCTAGGGGGATGCTCTACGCAAAGGCATGACGTCTGAGCTGTGTCTTTCCGTCAGAAGCTCCTGTGCGAGGACCGCTTTGTGGACGGGAACGACGTGGAGGCGGAGCCCGTGAAGAATCAGCTGGTGAATCAGATGTTGGCGGCGGTGCGAGTGACGCCAGAGCTGCATGAGGACCTGCAGGTGGAGGTCATGAAGGTGAGAAGGTTTGCTCCTCCGGGGCTGACGCCGGTGTTCTGTCTTGTTTACTTGCTCCTGCGCCCTCTGCAGGTTCTCCTCTGCCTCACCTACTCACCAAACTTTGACATCAGCGCAGACTCCATCCTACGTGTCGCTCAGGTAACCGAGGGCACTCTTGGCACTCTGCCGCTGTCAGGTGCATGCCCGCGCCTGTTTTCCTTTGTGATCTCCTCAACTTAACGTGCTCACCGCAGTAGCCTGTGATGCCAGGAACCTCTGGTGGATCTCTGACCAGCGTGTGTGTGCCCTCGCAGGTGTGCATGGAGACGTACGCACGCAACTGTCATCAGCGGAGCATCAACACGGCGGTCCGAGCCACCCTCAGTCAGATTCTGGGAGACTTTACACTGCAGCTGCGACACCGACAGGAGGTCACATCATAGCCCATGTGCACGCATTCGGCGTCACGCAGTTTGAAGGCAGCAATCCTTGTGCATTCATTTTCTCACAAGCAGAGTGCAGCTGGAGAGGAGCTGACTACCCCACCTCTGCAGACAAGGGGTACGCCCCCCCCACACACAATGTTACCAATGTGCCAATTGTGTTACAAAACTCTATTTCTACTTGACGTGCAGATGTGCCTCCCGCTAGCCGGGTGCTTTGCGACGACGTGGTGATGGTCTTAATGCTCTTCTGTGACAAGCTGGAGTCGGTCAACTGGTGAGTGAACGGCTCTTAATGTGGAAGCAGCAGATGGGTGGTGTGTTCCTGACCTTGTGCGTTGGCCGCCGCCAGTGACGAGCAGCTGCTGCAGCTGCTTTACCTGGAAAGCATCTTGTCCATGCTCAGCTCCTGCCCTCCCACGATGCACTTGTCTGGACGCTTCATTGACCTCGTCTGGTACACAACACACACATTGTCGCATACACACACATAGTCCAATGTCAAAGACGCTAATGACATCATCGCGGCGACTCGTCTCCGAACAGGAAGCAGCTGTGTCCGTCACTGGTGGCTATCATGGGAAATCCGGTCACTGACAAAACTATCGCCTCCCACCATGGCCAAATGGGGGCGCCAGAGACGGAGTGGCCCCATCCGGGTAAGTTCACTCCAAGAGCGACTGTCATCCAGTTTGGTCGTCACGGCGGCGGTGATGACCTCAGCTCATTTTCCAGGCGCTGGCCGGGAGACGGAGTCTGCCGTGGGAGCCGTGTCTGACCGGGGTCGAGGCTCGGGTCGCTCAGCCGGCGCCCCCGCCAGGATGGCGCCGGTGGTGCGGACCGTGTGCTACGTGGCGGCTGAGCTGGTCCGCCTGGTGAGCTGTGTAGAGTCCATGAAGCCCGTGCTGCAGTCGCTTTACCACCGGATCCTGCTCTACCCGCCGCCGCAGCACCTCACCGAGGCCTTGCGTGTCACCAAGGAGGTTGGACGCCCGTGGCGCCATGTCAGCTCACCACTTGCAACGTTTGTCCGTGCCGCCTTTCAGATCATGGGAAGTCCTCAGCGGCTGTTCGACCTGGCCGGGCCGGGCATCACCGACCCCGAAGGCGGGAAGCGATCCTTCTCCAAAAGGAAGTCGCACCTGGACCTGCTGCGACTGTCAGTGCACCTGATGCCCGCTAGCTAATGCTACGTCGTGACAAGGCGATGTCACTGCTAGGCGTGGGCCCATTTCAGATGATGCCCACATGGTAACTGTGAGCAAAACTGTCCCGCCAGCAAATTCTTTTGGCACCCAACGCGATCAATTTGAGTTCAGCGCCGTCCCTTCTGTTCTAATTCTCCTCAGTAAGCCACAGCGTGGCCACCTGTCGTGAAGACGCCCGCAGGCTCCAAGGCCGTGTTGTCCTTGGAGCTGACTCGGACCCGCCAGCACCATTTTTTTGAGCGCTTATTGGAACCATGACTTTTTCAATTGGGTCATCGGCCCCGCCTGATGGTGTTGCATGACATCGCGTTGTGACGCGATTAAAACGGGATCATGTAGACTGACATATCCCAACGTCTCAGCATCTGTTTGTGACGTGCATATGTGTTCAGCATGATGGACGGCATGAAGGAGGCGTGCCTGAAGGGCGGCACAGAGGCGTGTTACTGGAGCGTCTTGTGCGTGTGCGCTCTGCTGCGAGCACTGGAGGAGCTGTCACAGGGGCGAGGCCTCACACCAGAGCAGGTATGCCCGTGTCGAGAGGACGTCATGCTGTCGGCGTCATCGTGTCACGCTGCCGATGTCGCTCCCGCTCAGGTTCGTCTATCACTTCGCCGCCTTGATGAGCTGAAGGATGGCACGGAGTTGTCTCGCGCGTCCATGGAGGGGAATGAGGCCGACGTTCTGTGGCAGAGGTGGATTCTGTCCTCGGAGGGGCCACCATGGGACGCCACGCTGGAGCGCAGCCCCGATGTTAGCATTAGCATCACCACAGACGCAGGCCAAACCGCGTTGGACTCTGAGGAGGAGGCAAAGCCGTGGCGGGAGGCCTGCGTGGTGCCGCCCGATGTGGTCCTACGAAGCCACGCCCTCGTGTACCCCGACATCACCAACTTCCTGTCGGTGGACTCCAGAACTGCGTCGCGCTACAGCGAGAGCAACTTCAGGTGAAACTCTGCATTGGTTGTGTGGTGCAGGTGTGTGCGTAATGTTTGTGTGGTCCCAGGGTAGATACGTTTTTCTGCTGCGTGTGATGCTTGGTAAATGAAAACATGTGTGTGCGTGTTCAGCATGGAGGAGCAGGACTCGTCGAGGACGGAGTTGGACTCGTGCGACCAGTTCTCCACGGCGGCTGAGAAGGACTCGGGCCGTTCGGACGCGTCGGACGTGGGCTCCGACAACGCATCGCTGGCCGACGAGGACGAGTCCAGTCCGTCGGAGGCGCCAGCTCGGCTCTCGCTCAAGCTACCGTGCCACCGGGAAGCGGACCGGCATGGTGCCCGCCTCTTTGTGCGCTCGCTGGCTGCGCTGCTGCCCGGACTTCTCAACGCCGATGCCGCCCCCAGAGTCGACGGGCTCTTGCAGGACTTTGCATGCACCTTCTGCTCCGGACTGCGGGCCGGTCAGTTTCCAAGTCACCTTGGTGTCACTGTTCTTGTGTGAGTACCATTTACACTGAAGCGTGCATGCACTTGATAGACGGGATCCCCTCGCTGGGCGTGGAGGTGGGGGTGACTCTGAGCTGTCAACCGCTGATGAACGCCGACGGCATCTACCTGCTATCCTTCTACGCGTTGCTGCTCAACCTCAAGCTGCGCAACTGCAACTTCTACCAACGAAGGGCGCTGCCCACTGCGCTGGGCCCGGTGAGGGCTGCTGTGCATGCCACCCTCATTTGTCTTGATTGTTCACTATCTGTTTGGACCTGGCAGAAGGAGTTTGTGCGTGCCATCCAGAGCAGTGGCGTGCTGGTGCTCTTGTCCCAGGCGTGGCTGGAGGAGGTCCACCGTCAACTTCTGGAACGAGACCTGCTGGCTCAGGTCAGCTCCTGGACGGTGCCTGATAAGAGAACGCCGCCTCTCGTAACCATGTTGACTGGTAGCGCACGCGCATCTACACACGCACACACATGTGGACAGACGCACACAGACGGCTTTAATCCCATCAGACATCGACGGTTTGGGCAGCAGTGCGGTTGGCGGTCAGCTGATCGGGAGGTTCAGCCAATCAGCACCCTTGTGCAACAGAGCAGGCAGCGACGCCATGTCGGCGGGTGCGCACGTCGCCGCGTCATTCCTCCAGCATCTGACGGGAACCGAGCGCGCTAATGCCTCTGCCGGCGTCCTCCCCAAGGCGCCGCGTTGTCGCGCTTCCTGCTGACAGGCGTGTGGAGCCAGCTTATGGAGATCTTGTCGGCACCGCTGACGGGCCGCGTGGCCGGCAGCTCTAAGACGCCGTCGGTCTTCGCCAGGGAGCAGAGCCGGCCAGAGCGCGACACCATCTGTCTCAGTCTGGATGGACTTCGGCAGGCCGCCGCGCTCAGCTGCGCCCTCGGTAGGTGTGCTGCGGGCCATCCTCAAGTTGGGCGTGTGCGCGTGCTTATGATGCTTTGCACGCCTTCAGGTGTGGCTGCCAACTGCGCGGCAGCCTCGGCCCAAATAGCCGCCGCCTCCTGCGCGCTGGAGGAGTGCAATGAGAGGGAGGGGCCTGAGGCGAGGGATGTCCTCACGCAAGGTGATGACGCACTGGCACACACACATGGACAACAAGAGTGCCGACTTGCCGTATGTGCGTGTGCGCAGTGAACCAGCATCTGGAGCAGATGGCGCGGCCGGCGGCCGGCGGCCTGCATGCGGCGCACGTGCTGTGCATGGACGCCATCTTGAACGTGGGCTTGGAGATGGGTAGTCACAACAGCGACTGCTGGACACATGTCTTCAGGTGAGACACACAAAGAGACGTGACGCCATGTCGCTCTGCTGTGTAGTGCACACACTCACACATACACTTGAAAGTGCATTATTTTCACATTTTTTTCTTTTAGTTGTGAGCCACCATTTCACCAATGATGTTGTGTGTGCCGTGCGCATGCATGCGTGTATTTGTTTGTGTGTGTCAGGGTGACAGAGTACATCAGTTCTCTGGAGCATGCTCTCTTCAGCATCACCTCTCAGGCGCCACCCCCAGCCGCCCTCCCCCAGCGGTGTCAGCAGGGTGTGCCCGCCAATCGGGCGCAAGCCAACGCCTTCCCGCCCTGCCCAACTCTGCCCCTCAATTTTCCACCGACCGTCCGGGAGCTTCTGGTCCAGGGCGAAGGAGGGGAGCGCGGACCGGACGTCAAAGAGGAAAGCCCGCTGACCGGACCTGGCACCGCCAAGTTTGTGTGCGCACTGTCCACGCAGGCCGACAGGTGGGCCAAACGACAAACTCCGCCGCATTGGGAACCCACTGAAAAACCAAAGCACGCCTCACGCTCCTATTCGCGCGCTCACTTGCAATGATGCTGCCGTGCCGGCAGATGAATTTTGCTTTGGAAAGCGCCCATGGGTGTGCCGGAAACGCCTCGCACGCGTGCTTGTAACATGTTGTGCGTGTGTGTTTTGGGATCAAAGACTGATGTTTTGGAGCGAACCCAAGAATGGCTGTCTGGGTTCACCAGCTGCGTATGCCTGTATACGCTGTTCTCCTGGACGAAAAGATCTGGCACACCCTGAACGACGTTAATGTTCTCCTAATCCTAACCCTCTCCACAATTAGCATTCGGGAGATGGAGCGCGAGGCGACTTTGGTGTGCGTGGCGATTGTTTAGACAGCTTGCCCTGACTCCTGGGTGAGTGACGCATATGCGTGGTTACTCAACTCATACTCAACTCGACGCATGTCGTCGGCCAAGCTGTATTCTAGGTTTGGTCACGTGATGTTCTCAAAGTCAAAAGTCAAAGTCAGCTTTATTGTCAATTTCTCCACATGCCAAAGACACACAAATAAACCAAAATTTCGTTCCCCCCTATCCCACGGTGACAAGACATGGCCCACAATAGACAATCAAGTAAACAACAGCGTGCTGAATAAATAATGAATAAATAACACAACAAATAAATAAATAAGAGGAGCAAAAAGGAGCAAGCGAGCGTACAGCAGACATTCCCGAAAATAGCACAACAGTGCCGCACGCTACGCAGAAGGGGGTAGCGAGTTCAGGGTCCTAACAGCCTGGAGAAAGAAGCTGTTGGTGAGTCTGGTGGTGCGGGAGCGCAGGCTCCTGTACCTCTTCCCAGAGGGCAGAAGGTCAAACAAAGAGTGAGCCGGGTGACTCACATCTCTCGCAATCGAGGTTGCCTTGCGGGCGAGATGGGAGGTGTAAATGTCCTTCAGGGAGGGGAGCGAAGCACCAATAATCTTACCAGCCGTATTCACTATGCGCTGCAGGGCCTTCAAGTTCTGTTCAGTGCAGCTACCACCCCAGACAGCGATGCAACTGGTGAGGACGCTCTCAATGGTGCCAGGGTAGAATGTAGACAAGACTGCCTGAGGAGCACATGCACGCCTGAGCTTCCGCAGGAAGTACAGGCGGCGCTGAGCTTTCTTTGCCAGTGACGTGGTGTTTGCGGACCAGGAGAGGTCCTCACTGATGTGCACCCCCAGGAACTTGGTGCAGCTCACCCTCTCAACCACAGCACCGTCGATGATCAGCGGCAGGTGTTTTGTGTGACCCTTCCGGAAGTCAACAACGATTTCCTTGGTCTTGTTTACGTTCAGCAGGAGGTTGTTGTCCCTGCACCACGTGGTCAGAAGGTCAACTTCCGACCTGTACCAAGTCTCGTCGCCCTTCGTGATGAGACCCACCAGAGTCGTGTCGTCAGCAAACTTCACTATGCGGTTGTCGCTGTAGGTCGCAGTGCAGTCATGCGTCAGCAGGGTGAAGAGCAATGGACTGAGCACGCAGCCCTGGGGGGCCCCCGTGCTCAGCGTGATGCTGGCGGAGATTTTGTCGCCAACACGCACCACCTGAGGCCTCTGACAAAGGAAGTCCAGTAGCCAGTTGCAGAGGGAGGTACTGAGGCCCAGCTCGTCGAGTTTGCAGATGAGTCGCTGCGGCACAATGGGGTTGAAGGCAAACAGCAACCTCACATATGAGTCCTTTCTCTCCAGGTGGGTGAGGGCCGAGTGGAGGGCAGAGCAGATGGCATCCTCAGAGGACCGTTTGGCACGGTACGCAAACTGGAAAGGGTCACTGGTGGGGGGGAGAACGGATTTGATGTGCTCCATGACAAGCCGCTCAAAGCACTTCATGATGATGGGCGTCAGTGCCACGGGGCGGTAGTCATTGAAGCAGGACGGTGCAGGTTTCTTCGGCACAGGAACGATGGTGGCAGCCTTGGAACATGAGGGGACGATGGCCTGCTGCAGGGAAACGTTAAAGATGTCCGTGAAGACACCCGACAGCTCCCCAGCGCAGTCCTTCAGCGCTCGACCCGGGATGTTGTCAGGGCCCGCCGCCTTACGGGTGTCAATAGCGGCAAGCGCCCTCCTCACTCCGTCGGCAGAGAGGCGCAGGGGCTGCTCGTGTGGGGGGGGAGTGGTCTTCAGCGGGCAAGTGCTGTTCTGGGCGTCGAAGCGAGCAAAGAAGCGGTTTAGATCGTTCAGCAGAAGGACGTCGCCCTCACAGCTCCTCGGCGCGGGCTTGTAGTCCGTGATGGTCTGAATGCCCTGCCAAAGGCTACGTGCGTCCTTGCTGTCCTTGAAGTGGGTGGAGACCTTGCACGAGAACGCCTTTTTCGCTTCTTTGATGCCCCGTGAAAGGTCGGCCCTCGCTGTCCTCAAGCCAGCCTCATCGCCCGCTCTGAAAGCCTTGTCCCTGGCCCTCAGCAGTCTGAGGACAGCCCCTGTCAACCACGGCTTCCAGTTCGCGCGAGTGACGTCGGATTTTGAGCAAGTCACATCATCGATGCACTTCGTGATGTAAGAGGAAAGTCAGTATACTCCTCTATGTCCGTCCGATCGTTGTAGGTAGCCGCCTGCTTAAACAAGTCCCAGTCAGTGGTGTCGAAGCAGTCACGAAGTGCATCGGAGGCACCCTCAGGCCACACCCAAACCCGCCTCCGAACCGGCCTGGATGCCTTTACCAATTGTCTGTATGCGGGCAAAAGCAAAACGGTGAGATGGTCAGAAAGCCCAAGATGGGGGAGGGGGGTGGCTTTGAAAGCTCCCTTATGCGTAGAGAGCGGCTTGCCGGTTTTCTGACGTAAAAGTATTTTTGCAGAAAAAACATACAAATAATAATGTGCCCGGAAAGCCCCACCTGTTAATTTTTGAGCAGCACTGCATCAAGCTTCTGCATGGCTTCAAACTTGTGTGAGGCAACCTACCACACGTGTATCTTTCAGGTTGTTTGAAGAAGCGTCGGGTAAACTGAACCTGCTGTCTCTGCTGGGCTTCCTGCAGCAACTGAGGAAAGCGTCCCGGTGTCAGCTCTTCCACTCCATCTCTGACACTGGGGACTATTCGCTCGCCATGCCAGGTACGCACGCTCGAGGCCGTCAAAGGCGAAGTGGGTGCTTTGAGCTCTCTGGGATTTGCCACTGTCAAGTTGCGTTGCAGGAGAGCACAAGTCGGCGCACAAGTCCAGCTCCCTGCACCTTTTCCGTCTGGGGGAGGCCATGCTGAGAATCGTCAGGGACCACGACAGGCCGCTGCTGCACAAGATGAGGGCCTGGAGCGTGGTGGCGCCGCACCTGGTAGAGGTATGCAACTGTTGCGCCACCTCGTCACCAAGAACGCGTCAAAACTCTGGGTGTGCGCGTCCGCTTGGCACATAGGCTGCGTGCCACAAAGAACGTCACGTGTCCCAGAAGGCGGTTTCCTTCATCCATGATGTCCTGACCGAGGTTCTGAGGGGCTGGAGCGAGCCATCTCACTTCCGCTTCAATGAGGCACTCTTCCGACCGTTTGAGCACATCATGCAACTGGAACTGTGCGACGACGACGTCCAGGACCAGGTGAAGCCCCGCAGGTCGCTCCGTCAGACTCCGGCATCCAAATCCAAACGCTGGGTCAATGTTGCCTCCAGAGGTGGACGGCCTCTCTTTCAGCATAAAAAATGTTTACCTGCGGTATACTTTGGCTACGGCTCGCGTGATAGCCGGTTGGCCTCTTGACCGCACGCATGGCGCCTGAACAGGTGGCGGACAAAAGATTGAAGGTGGACATTGGATTGATTTTTAAAGAGCCCAGGACGCCACTCCCATTCTCGAAGGGATGAAGTTGCCCCGAAAAGCAGCTTGCATTTCTGCCTAGCCTAGCAGCTAGCTGATGATTGATTGCTCTGGCGCCATCAGGTGGTAACATCCATTGGCGAGCTGGTGGAGATGTGTTCTCCTCGCATCCTGTCCGGCTGGCGTCCGCTGTTCAGTGCCCTCAGGACTGCCCACGGCGCCAAGATGGAGGCCAAAGATGAGCTGCCAGGAGAATACGCCGTTGGTACGTATGCCACGCCATGTGTGGCGCCACTGAACGGAAAATTGTGCATCTCCACGCCGTCTCTGTGCTCGGCAGGAGAGCGCCAGGCGCCCGTCTTCGACGTCTTTGAGGCCTTCATCGGCACGGACAGCGTCCAGGTGTTTGCCAATGCTGCCGCCGACTGCATCTTGTGCCTAATGAAGTTCGTCAAAGGTTTAGGTAGGCCACACGCGCACGGATGGAAACGCAAATTAGGGCCAGCTTTCAAGCTCAGGCTCGGCTTTCCAATTGGCCCGCCTCACTGAAAGCATCGTTTGCAAGTGTGCCATACCGCTCATTTCCAGCTGCCAGTCACGTCTTTTCATTTTCTTTCTTCTTTTCTTTCTTTCAGGCGATGTCGACAACGAGGAGATGGGTGAGCGCACGCTGCCGCCGTCGTCCCGCAGCTCCCTGGACCTGTGCCTGCCAGCGCTAGCCTACCTGCGTCGATGTTCTCAGGTGACCGACTTCTCGGGCCCCGTCGCCGTCCGTCATGTGACGCTTTCTTCCCCTCCCCCCTCCTTGGCGGCAGCTGCTGGCCAGCATCTACAAAATGCCATCAAAGCCCGTCTTCCTCGGGGCACGGCCGGCCAGCCTGCCCGCTGGGACGGGCGGCCGGATCGCACTGGAAGGCGTCCTGCGGGACTTTGATGACGACACGGGTGAGCGAGGCTGGCAACAGTGAGGCGAGGCGGAGGGTGCTGAGCAGTCTTGCCCACCTCCTGACGTGTGTCTCTCAGGTCTAATCCAGGTGTGGATTCTGCTTCTGGAGCAGTTGACGGCCGCTGTGTCCAACTGTCCTCGCAGGCACCAGCCACCTACTCTGGAGACACTCTTCCTGCTGCTGCGAGAGGTTGCCGTCGTGCCAGGTGACCTTTCCAAATAGCGCTTTGCTCACATTGCTATCATACCAGCTCAGTGGCCTAGTAGTAGAGTGTCCGCCCTGAGACTGGAAGGTTGTGGGTTCAAACCCCGCCCGGGTCATACCAAAGACTATAAAAATGGGACCCATTGCCTCCCTGCTTGGCACTCAGCATTAAGGGTTGGAATTGGGGGGTTAGATCACCAAATGATTCCCGAGCGCGGCACCGCTGCTGCTCACTGCTCCCCTCTCCCCCAGGGGATGGATCAAAATCACATGGGGATGGGTTAAATGCAGAGGACAAATTTCACCACACCCAGATGTGTGTGTGACGATGATCATTGGGACTTTAATATGGCGATCATGTTGCACATTGTAGGTCCGGGCTTCGCCATCTGGGCTGTGGTGCAGCTGCTGCTGCCCGCCATGTCGCTGTGGCTGCAGCGTAGCCGCGGTGAGCCCACCTTCTGGGACACGGCCGCTGCCAACTTCAGACACGCCATCGGCCTCTGCTGCGAGCTGGTGGTGGAGCATGTCGGCACCTTCATCGATGCAGGTGACGCGGGGCCTCGACAAAAATGAAACAGGAAAAAGATGGCAGCAACCGACCAAGTGCGCGTTGCAAAATTTGCCCTGCCCGAGCGCGCTCCCGGAACAATGGTGTCGCCTTTGATTCTTATGTGCGTCAGACCTAGGTTGTGAGTTTTGGATCAACCTGATGCTGAAGGAGCTCTTCGGGCTGTTGGTATCATGCGTGTCGCAACCGGCTGAGACCGTCTCGAGAGTGGGCTGCTCCTGCATCAGGTCTCAAAGGCGCACGCACACACACGCGCATGTGCGCTTCACCCACCGCGCTGACAGGCCGTTGCGTCGGCTGTAGGTACGTGCTGGTGACAGTGGGTCCGCTCTTCACTGAGGAAATGTGGAGGTTGGCCTGCTGTGCCCTTCGGGACGCCTTCTCTGCTACCTTACGGCCTGTCAAGGTACACCCAAAACAAAATGAGCATCTCAAAAGCGTCATGTGAGCGCACGCAGATGTGGCTCGAAGCTGTAAAACCGCTTCCACTATTTACATCAGTAAGAATGAGGTCAGGTTGTTCATGTCAGTGGCCCTCGTGTCTTGTCTTTGAAGAAGTCGCCCGAATATACTTTCCATCTTGCGTGTACCTGCAGAAGCTAGCGTCATCTTTCCGCAGCGGCTCAGATAGTCTCTGCAGCGACGCCTGTGAAGTGAAGGTGGCCGCTCCCTCACCATCCCCGTCGGCGGAGGCCGAGCACCAGAGGATCAGAGCCACGGCGCAGCAGGTCACTGGCAAGGCAGTGAGGTGGCGACTGAAGTGATGCCTCAAATAAAATCTGCATGCGCGCGCGCGCGTGTGTGTGTGTGTGTGTGTGTGTGTGTGTGTGTGTGTGTGTGTGTGTGTGTGTGTGTGTGTGTGTGTGTGTGTGTGTGTGTGTGTGTGTGTGTGTGCGGGTGCACGCGCCAGGTGTTCATGTCTGATAGCCAGTGCCTGCCAAAGACCCCCAACAACAAGGACGGTTTTGAGCACGTCCAGTCTTGCGTTTTCATCATTGAGCCACCGTTTGACTATCACGCTGACGGACACGCTCATAACAGGTGAGGCGCCAACGTGCACACCCTTTGCTCTACAACATTGATGATAGTTAGCATTAGCATTGGCCTAGCCACTTGAAAAGCCAGATTGTTGAAAGGCTAAGCCAGGGGTCGGGAACCCAGATCTGGCTTTTGGCGACGTTAAAAACGTTATTAAAAAGAATACATTAGTACACTCAAAAAATTGTTAGTCTTAATTAAAATACATGCATTTAATTGTATTTAACCTATCTTTTTTTTTTTTAAATGTTATGGCTCTCGCGGGAAATAATTTTTAAAAAATTATTTATGGCTCTGTCTGCCAAAAATGTTCCCGACCCCTGGGCTAAGCTACACTCTTTGCCTTGCTTGAAGCTGCTTTCATTTGGGCTGACACTTAGGGCACGCACGACTTTGTATGGAAACATGCTGAGTGCTCTCAAAATGTGACTTACTGTCAAAATGTGATGTGTGTTTTCTTCTGCTGCTCTTAGGAAAGTGGGGTAAGATTTTCTTTTCCTGCCACATAACAGGCTTCAACCACAGGTGCACTTGTGTCCACTAATCCTGTTGCTGTTTGACGTCTGTTAGCATTCCATTCCGTAGCGTGGTGGTGAGCCTGTTGTCACATCAAGTTCTTCTGCAGAATCTTTCGGACATCTTGCTGGAGGTACAACAACAGCAACGCACGCATTAATTGATTGATTTGATTGATTGATTGATTTACTGAATCAATCAATCAAAGGAGTTCGTTGAGCAGCCCGCTGGCCAGGAGAAGGCGACGCCTGTCACGCCTGAACCCACCCCGCGCGCGACGGGCTTCATGCGCTACGTGTCCACGGCCAACCTTTCCATCATCCTCGACTTGCTGCTTGACTCCTACAGGTGGGTGGAGCTGTCCACGCGCAATATCACTCACCACTCGTCGTTGTAAGCGTTCTTACGTGCAACACGCGTTACGGGTGGCTTGCAATACGTTTGCTTTTACTCGATGCGTCAAAATCGATTGATCGACAATAAGCAAATCTGAATTTGAATAATCAGGCCGTGGTTTGGAGCTGTCATTTTCTTCCAAACGGACTTCTGTGATTTCCCACGTTGACCCTCGCCAACATCGACCTTGACTTGGCAAAGCAATGAGCCAAACTTGCACCATTGTCGTCCATGTTGCGAGGCCCCGTTTGACGTTGCCGTGTGCGCAGGACGGCGTGCGACTTTGACAGGCGTCCGGGTCTCAAGTATCTGCTGATGAAAGTGTCAGGCGTGGGCGGCGCGGCCAATCTACACCGCCAGGCGGCCATGAGCTTCAAGCTTTACATGCAGGCGCTATTGGCGGCCATCTCCACTCAGGCTGACGGCATGACGGCTCAGCAGGTACTGCCCCTTCTTCTTCACGGCCCCACTTCTTCTCCATCGCGTAAAGGCGCTGCGCCTCCGCCGCAGGTCAAGATGATTCTTGACGAGGACGGAAGCTCGGACTCCTCGCGTCCTGGCTCGGCATCCTCGGAGGACGAGGACATCTTTGAAGAGACGGCGCAGGTAACGCTTGCTGACATTTGTCCAAATTTGGGGTTGAGCATACGGAATCTGTGTGTATGTAGTTGTGCGTGTTGGCAGCCCCGCTCAATGCAAAGCCAGTCGAGGCGTCAAGCGCACTTTTTTGTCAAACGCCAACCAAACAGCCACAATGACGCTTAGCGTTAGGCAGTCCCTGAAATACACCATGCAACAATTTGTTTTCAAATTGAACTTTTGCTCTTAGAGGTAGAATTTTAGTTGGATTTTTTTTTTGGGGGGGGGGGGGGGGGGGTCGCATAACCTTTCGAAAATCCACACTTTTTGTCTTAAATACTTTTGAAGGACCAAATGTTGTTTTAAAAACGTCACTTTGAAAAACTTTATTACCAATGTACGGGGACCCTCGTACGACTTTAGCCTGAAATCGAATTTAGCCTGAAATCAGACATGTGATTACTCGCGCGAACTGGAAGCCGTGGCTGACGGGGGCTGTCCTCAGACTGTTGAGGGCCAGGGACAAGGCTTTCATAGCAGGGGATGAGGCTGGCTTGAGGACAGCGAGGGCCGACCTGTCCCGAGGCATCAAAGACTGCGAAGAAGGCGTTCTCGTGCAAGGTCTCCACCCACTTCAAAGACAGCAAGGACGCACGTAGCCTTTGGCGGGGCATTCAGACCATCACAGACTACAAGCCCGCGCCGAGGAGCTGTGAGGGCGACGTCCGTCTGCTGAACGATCTGAACCGCTTCTTTGCTCGCTTTGACGCCCAGAACAGCACTTGCCCGCTGAAGACCACTCCCCCCCCACACGAGCAGCCCCTGCGCCTCTCTGCCGACGGTGTGAGGAGGGCGCTTGCCGCTATTGACACCCGTAAGGCGGCGGGCCCTGACAACATCCCGGGTCGAGCGCTGAAGGACTGCGCTGGGGAGCTGTCGGGTGTCTTCACGGACATCTTTAACGTTTCCCTGCAGCAGGCCATCGTCCCCTCGTGTTTCAAGGCTGCCACCATCGTTCCTGTGCCGAAGAAACCTGCACCGTCCTGCTTCAATGACTACCGCCCTGTGGCACTGACGCCCATCATCATGAAGTGCTTTGAGCGGCTGGTCATGGAGCACATCAAGTCCGTTCTCCCCCCCACCATTGACCCTTTCCAGTTTGCGTACCGTGCCAAGCGGTCCTCTGAGGATGCCATCTGCTCTGCCCTCCACTCGGCCCTCACCCACCTGGAGAGAAAGGACTCATATGTGAGGTTGCTGTTTGTGGACTTCAGCTCTGCCTTCAACACCATTGTGCCGCAGCGACTCATCTCCAAACTCGACGAGCTGGGCCTCAGTACCTCCCTCTGCAACTGGATACTGGACTTCCTCTGTCAGAGGCCTCAGGTGGTGCGTGTTGGCGACAAAATCTCCGCCAGCATCACGCTGAGCACGGGGGCCCCCCAGGGCTGCGTGCTCAGTCCATTGCTCTTCACCCTGCTGACGCATGACTGCACTGCGACCTACAGCGACAACCGCATAGTGAAGTTTGCTGACGACACGACTCTGGTGGGTCTCATCACGAAGGGCGACGAGACTCGGTAAAGGTCGGAAGTTGACCTTCTGACCACGTGGTGCAGGGACAACAACCTCCTGCTGAACGTCAATAAGACCAAGGAAATCATTGTTGACTTCCGGAAGGGTCACACAACACACCTGCCGCTGATCATCGACGGTGCTGTGGTGGAGAGGGTGAGCTGCACCAAGTTCCTGGGGGTGCACATCAGTGAGGACCTCTCCTGGTCCGCGAACACCTCGTCACTGGCAAAGAAAGCTCAGCGCCGCCTGTATTTCCTGCGGAAGCTCAGGCGTGCATGTGCTCCTCAGGCAGTCCTGTCTACATTCTACCGTGGCACCATTGAGAGCGTCCTCACCAGTTGCATCGCTGTCTGGGGTGGTAACTGCACTGAACAGAACTTGAAGGCCCTGCAGCGCATAGTGAATACGGCTGGTAAGATTATTGGTGCTTCGCTCCCCTCCCTGAAGGGCATTTACACCTCCCATCTCGCCCGCAAGGCAACCTCGATTGCCAGAGATGTGAGTCACCCGGCTCACTCTTTGTTTGACCTTCTGCCGTCTGAGAAGAGGTACAGGAGCCTGCGCTCCCGCACCACCAGACTCGCCAACAGCTTCTTTCTCCAGGCTGTTAGGGCCCTGAACTCGCTACCCCCTTCTGCGTAGCGTGCGGCACTGTTGCGCTATTTTCGGGAATGTCTGCTGTACGCGCACTTGCTCTTTTTTGTTTTTTTTTTCTTTTTGTGCTCTTCTTAATTATTTATTTATTCATTTATTGTTGTGTTATTTATTCATTATTTATTCAGCACGCTTTTGTTATACTTGTTTACTGTTTGTCTGTTGTGAGCCATGTCTTGTCACCGTGGGATAGGGGGGAACGAAATTTCGGTTTCTTTGTGTGTCTTTGGCATGTGGAGAAATTGACAATAAAGCTGACTTTGACTTTGACATGTGACTATGTGACAGTTTGTCTTTTTCTTTTTTAAGTCAACAATCTTTTTTTAATTCGGAAGGGGACAAAAAGTAAAACGCAAAGCAGTCGTAGGTGATTGACCTGTCCGATGTGTCCAAACGCCCGCAGGTGAGCCCCCCACGGGGGCGCGACCAGCGGCATCAGCGGCAACCCACCATGTCATCCCTGAGTGCGGCGGCGGGCAGTGTGTCGGAGTGGGCGTGGCTGGTGAAGCGTCTTCACAAGCTGAGCGCTGACATCTGCGCCAGTTACATCCAGATGCATCAAGACCTGGAGGAGGAGGAAGTCTTCGCCACTGCGCCAACCTTGCCCTCTCCCTCGCGAGGCGGGGACGGCCACGCCTTCTTCCTGCCACTCTTGCCATTCGAGTCACCCGTGCCCCCGGAGGAAGGCGGAGTCACGAGTGTTACCGGAGGGCCTCCATCGTCGAGAGATACGCCCAGTCCCGCATTCAGGTGAGATGTGACTACGTAGCATCGAGTGCCGGGGCTTTATGTGAAGTACTTACATGGATTTGATGTCTTGTTCAGCTGCGCAGGAAGCGTCCCCGCCAGAAGCCTGGCCAAGCTGGTGAGCCAATACAAATGCAGGAAGGAGCAGCAGCAGCGCAACAGGCGGTGGAGGCGGGTCCACGGGCAGGAGCAGCAGCTGCCACCGGCCCCTCCCCTCAGACATTCGCACAGCGCCAGAGTCCTTGGGTCCAGATCGGGTTCAGCTGTCAGCGCTCACGGACACGTTGCTGCCGGTGATGCGCAAGCGCAGATACAGGTGGCAGCACCGCACCCGTTTGTCATGCGTAACAAAATGCAGCGACACGTGTCGCTGTTTTTTGTCATCTTTAGCCCCACATCGCCGGGTGTCACACAACATGTCATGTCCCCGGTATCGAGAGCGAGCCGCTTCCAAGGGTTCCCATTGGTGAATCATTTGTCCACAAAAGGGAAATGACCAATTAAGAGTGTGAGCAGATTGGACTTGAAGCTGGGATTTCGGCTGCCTTGCACGGTTGCCATGTTGTCGTGCAGCATGTGGTGTGTGACTGCCATGTTGTTCTGTGACATCCTCTCCCTTGTATCTTGTAAAACATGCAACGTGTTGTGAGATTTGGCACATCCTGCGCCAAGTTGTGACACATGTGCGTTCCTCAGGCGTGGAGCAGCATGGTGGCGACAGCACTGCACCAGGTCCTGCAGCTTTCTGATGTGGCCTTTGTGGCGCTTCAGCCGGCGCTTTACCCGAGCGTGTGCCGGCTGGCGTGTCACATCAGTGACGGCGCCGTGCGGCAAGCCCTGTACCACTGGCTGGAACGTGTGGGAAGACTCTATGGCATCATCGCCTGACGTCCATTTGACGCCACGTCCTATCGGCGTAGTGGCGCAATCCTTCGCTTGTTGTGGCTAATTCCCTGCGAGCTTCCTGCCACTGCGATGCCCGTCCCGCCTGCAAGGAACAAGAGTGAGCCGACGGTGAAGCTGTCAAGATGATGATGCAGACCACAGTTTTGTCTCGCGTGGTGCTTTTGTTGCCTGCTGGTCAATATTGTTTGTTAGCCAGCACGTCCCGTATTGATGTCTTCTTTATGGATTTGCGTCAATTCTTCTTTGTGCCTTCTGCACTGTCCTCAAATACAAGTTGCTGTTTGGACCATTGAATAAGTCTTTTTTCCCCTAAGCCTGTCCTACTGTCGTACTTTGAGAGCAGTCATTGAACGTCATAGGTTTCCCCATCAACTTGAGTGAGTACAGCGGAACTTTATTTTTTAACATCTGTGTCGTAGTACAGTAACAATGGCATGTATCATAATGATATACAAACAATACACAGTATACAGCACTAAATAAAGTACAATATAATATAGGTAAAATAAAAAGCTAGGGCTTTTCTCATATATTTGTCAATTATACAAACGAGATTAATAGCAATTCTATTTTTCATAAATCAAAATGGCGTTGAAAAGAAACAAACTGGCTCGGTGGCGCACTGGGTAGCATGTCCGCCTCACAGTTAGGAGGGTGCGGGTTCGATTCCACCTCCGGCCCTCCCTGTGTGGAGGTTGCATGTTCTCCCCGGACCCGCGTGGGTTTTCTCCGGGCACTCCGGTTTCCTCCCACATCCCAAAAACATGCTTGGTAGGCCGATTGAGCACTCCAAATTGTCCCTAGGTGTGAGTGCGAGTGCGGATGGTTGTTTGTCTCTGTGTGCCCTGCGATTGGCTGGCAACCTATTCAGGGTGTCCCCCGCCTACTGCCCGTTGATGGCTGGGATAGGCTCCAGCACGCCCGCGACCCCCGTGGGGACAAAGCGGTGCAGAGAATGGATGGATGGATGGAAGTAACAAACTCGTGGAAAACAGCGGAACTAAGAGGTGCTTTCAATTGTTCCTAGTCGGACTTGAAAAATGGTCGGACCGCAAAGGTCAATTTCGTCTAGGGATTGTTTTTCTTCTCGTTATCTGCGCAACGTGCCAGCTTCAAAGGTCTGTCAAGAAGCGAGCAGTGGCATATGAGCTGAAATGCCACAAGACGAACAAACGACAAGCAACCAAAGGGTCAGTCCTGCCATCCTAGAATGCTAACACTGAGCACTAGCGCTCCTGAGACGACTAGCCGAAGAGCAGCAATAATGGGAGTCGCTGATGGTGCCTGGCTTGTGTGCCGTCACCGCGAGTTTGATTCTGCGAGAATGTGTGTGTGTGTGTGTGTGCGTGCGTGTGTGTATGACAAAAAAAAAAAAAAGCAGCAATAGCAATCTTTTAATTGTTCAATTTAGGGACGGGGTTCCGAGCTTGAGTTTCAACCCAGGGTGGGGGGCTCCAAGGTGGTGTTTACAATTCGCGCTAGGGTTTCGAAAGAGGGCTCGTGTTTAAAACAAGGGTTCAAGAGGTTTGGGGTTTGAAGGTAGCCTTCAAAACTAGAGATAGCGCTTCAAAGTGAGGTTAAGCTTTTAAATTGGGGTTTGAACGTAGAGGCTTTCAAACTAGTAGTTTGTTAAGTAGTTAGTTAAAATAAGAATGTCTCTGAAAGTCAGCTTGTCTTTCAAATGTTCACAAAAGTGTTCACTAAATAGTAAACAAGAATGTTTCTTGACTTTAAAATGTTTGCAAAAGTGTTTAAAAATGTAAAAAAAGGTGTTTAATAAACAATTAAGTGTTTAAAACTACAGTAAAGGTTAAAAGTCTTGTGTGGATATATCGTAACAATTTATTTACTCTTTTATTTTCTTATTTATTTAAATGAATAAGACTTTGACTTTAAAATGTTTACAAAAGTGTTTAAAAAACGTTTAAAAAGTGTCTTAAAATGAATTAAAAGTTCATAAAATCCTTGTGTGAATATTGTTATAATGTATGTTCTCTATGCAGATTTTCACCTATCGTGGGTGGGCGTGGAACCAATTAACCCCGATAAATGAGGGATTACTGCCAAAAGTATTTTAGGAAAAATTATTTTGCCACCGGGCAAGAAGTCATCGTATTCATGCCATTTTTTATGGGGGCGGGTGTGTTCGCAGGGCTACCGTCTGCTGGGCATCTTGGACGTGGAGAAGACGCCCTGCGCCCGGGAGGCGGTCCTTCACGGCGCCATTGCCTCATCGGCCGTCGGCCTGCTGCACTTTTTGGCCACCAGTTAGTGAGCACGCAGGAACCCACGCACGCCGCTGCTGAAGAATGTGTTCCAAGTGCTAATGTGTCCACGGTCTGTGCGCAGGTCAAGTGAAGCGGTCGTTCGATGTAGGCGCGGGAGGCTTCTTGCTCGCCACTTTTGCTTCCTGGTGAGTTGTCCGGCCCGTCGGGATGAATGGTCGCCAGCAGACGCGCTGCAGGAAGTGCCTCGCGCTTTGTGTGTGTGCAGGTGCTACTGCCGCGCTGGCAACGCCAGGCAGCGAGCGCAGCAGAGGATCATCCGGCGTGGCATCGAGAACAAAATGGTCTACCAGGGGACCCCCGTGGACCCCACGCGTCCCCTCAAAGCTCACGAGCCGCCCCGGGACCCTTCTGATGAGATTGGCGCTGATGGCAAGTGAGCCGAGCGTGGATGTCCTCAGTGAGTTCTGTAAAGTCGTCCACTGACACCTGGCCAAAAGTAAGCCACATGGACGTCGATGTTTATGGAGGTAGATTGGTGTCAAACGTTTTGTACTTGAAAAAACAAAACTCGTACTTGGAGAAAAAAAACTTGAATCTGAAAATAAACGTGCTGAGCTTAAAACTTGAAAAATAAAACAATGTGTTGAAAGTTTTTATGAGATGAGAATAGTTTTGCTTCGCCTTGGTAATTTTTTTAAATAAACTTTACTTTCAGGTTTCACCTCAATTTAGTTTTCAAGATTTGAGGTCTTTTTTTTCAGTTGCATGTTTTATATGTATTTTCAGATTCACCTTTTTTTCCAGGTTCAACTCTTATTTTTACAGATTTGCTTCCTTTTTTTCAGGTTCAAATCTTTGCGAGTTGCATACTTTTCACCCTAATCTGGCGTGGGTGCGTGGTACTAGCTGAGCGGTGTGTGGAATCACAAATTACAGCTGAACTGGAAGGCTTGGAACCATTCCCCAGAGACAGCGCTTTCAGGGAACGTAGGAACTAAAACAAATTAAACTTGACGCCTATATACCTATAGTCATGACATTGGCAGCCTTAGCCTGTGACAAATCTATATTTAAATACCCATTTCTGACAGTACTGAGCACAAAAAGACATAAGGGCGATCGATTTAGCCACATTTCAAGTACTATTATGCCCGATTTTGCAACGGCTCTTTGAAAGCAGCGCGGCGTCGTGCTCTCTATGGGGTCGAGAGCTACTAAACACTCACACCAAGTACAGATACAATTGGCTCAAGCTACTGTGGGTGTTTTTCGCATCCCATGCACTCCTACAGCCCAGACCGCAGTAGCCTTATTCAAGTGAAGAGGTTTGCCCGTGTTAAAGTCCCAATGTCACACACACATCTGGGTGTGGTGAAATTTGTCCTCTGCATTTAACCCATCCCCGTGTGATTTTGATCCATCCCCTGGGGGAGAGGGGAGCAGTGAGCAGCAGTGGTGCCGCGCTCAGGAATCATTTGGTGATCTAACCCCCCAATTCCAACCCTTAATGCTGGATGCCAAGCAGGGAGGCAATGGGTCCCATTTTTATAATCTTTGGTATCACCCGGCTGGGGTTTGAACCACAACCTTCCAGTCTCACCACTAGGCCACTGGGCATGGCATGTTAGCTCAATGTGTTCGCGCTGCTTTCAAAGAGCAGTGTCAAAATCAAAATTTTTATTTTGAATACATTGTTTTAGTTTTCAAGTTTTAAGCTCAGCAAGTTTATTTTCAGATTCAAGTTTTTTTTTCAAGTACGAGTTTTGTTTTTTCAAGTCTAAAACTTTTGACTCCAATCTACCTCCATAGATGCTCCCTAAATTAGCCAGATTGATATTCTCTAAAAATAATCATTGTCAATCACGTATTCAAAGACTTTCTCAATACTCATCATAGTCAAATGCCATCTGAGATGTTTGGAAATTCTCCTTGGTGACACAAATAGTCCCCAAGTGACCTTGCAAAAGTACTTAGCCCACTTGACCTTTTCCACCCCCTCAAAGAAAAAAACAACGTGCATCTTTGTTTGAAGCCTGAAATGTGGCAAAAGGTCAAAAGGTTCAAGGGTGCTTTATACATTTACAAGGCACTGGACTTTGACTACAGAATTTACTCCCTCAAAGTCATGTACTTTAAAGGTGAGCTCGCCCTACATCTGTAAAGTGATGGAATTGGCAGCACACCTCAAAATGATCAACACGAGAATAAATGTTGCAAAACAATCAAACGGGTGTTAAAGAAAACAAACTCCGCCAACCAGTAGAAGTCACTCGGGCTGGAAGCCATTTTGTGGTCGACCGCCAGAGGGAGCCCAAACTTGTTGAACTTGTCCAAATGGCAGAAATGGTTTGAACCCCTCCCATCCGAATGAGAACTTTCCATTTGTCTCCCTCTTTTTCGGAGTGGCGCCAATAAGCTTGTATCAGGAAGCAGCAGGAAAAAAATAAAGATGACAAACTCGAAGTAAATTGAATTTTTCTCCCCGAAACCTGGGTCAAGACTGAGATAGCCGCAGACGAACGGGTGCATTGTGGTGGGTCACTGCTCGGATTTCAAACATTTTATTCAGCAGTCAAGTGCAACACCAGCAGCATCATTATATTAAACCATGACCTCGGTGACGTCGGCTGCGGCTCAACGCGTCGCCGTCGGCACTAATTGACAACAGTGTGCAATGGCAGGGGGGAGGTTCACTATTTGCTGCGAGGGGACGTATCCAGGAAATCCCTGGAAGACAAAAAAATGAAGTCAACTTACAAAAATCATTGTTCGCTGGGGAGGGGGCGTGTACAGGAAATCCCTGGAAGACAAAAGTCAACTTCCAAAAAGCAAAATCAATGTTAAGGCTCCAAATTTCATGGTCGAATGCACCAAGTTTCATATTTTAAGATGACACATTCATGCCAAACATTTCCCTTACCAACAGTTCCTGCTTCGGCCTTGAATGCAGCAGCTTTCATGCGTCTAGACCAGAAATTTGATGTTTTCTCCTGCAGCAATTGTTTGGCTTGGATGCAACAAATTTCATGTTTCAGTGCAACTCGTTTTGCACATTTGGGGGAAAAACAAAAGGTGTAGGGATTGGGGAAAAATGTCACCTTTGGAGCCCATTTTAACTCCGTACAATCAAAATTTCAGAAGAAAAGTCCTTATTTCATTCATTTTAGGGAAAACCAAACATGATGTTTCTTTAAGTTACTGGACTATATAAAATGAGAATGCTGTTCTTGTTTGGACAGATTTTTTTGAATGCTTTTTACCTGAGGATGCCGGGCAGGCGGGGGCTCCTGTAGATGAACTTGTGCCTGTAGGCCAGCGACGACGGGAAGGCCACAAAGTTCACTTTGTGGCCGCTCAAGCTACGGGAGCGGGCCGCTGCCTCGTACAGCTGATGGCATACACAGGGCGCACGTTGGACACGAGGCAGGACCCAGCGGGCGCCGCTCATTCTCCTACCTTCTTGCCCAGGTGGAAAGGAACCACGTGGTCGTCCTCGGCGTGCAGAATCAAGACAGGACAACGGATATGGTTGATACTGAACAAAAACAAAGCAATCGAACCCGATAACAGCAGATGCGCTTTCGCCCGAGCCCACTAGAGCAGTGGTCCCCAACAACCTGGGCTGCGGACCGGTACGTGGATGATTTGGTACCGGGCCACACAAGAAAGGATTAATAACTTGCACTATTTTACACTTCTGATGTGTACATAACATTACTCATGTTATGTTGTTGGCACGATGTTATGAGGATGCTGAAAGTAAAGTTGCATAGAATACACAGTGGATTCATGTTTATTATATTGTACTGTGGTATTCGCATACAGAATTCCCCTATGGAACTAAGAGTTGAAGGGTGTTTTGGGATGGTGGTGTTAATGTGGTAACACATTTCTGTTGTTCAGCTGGCTGGAAAGAGAGATTGTAGTCCAAACACAGGCGATTTTTGCTTAGAAAATGTCCAAAAACAATGTGCAGTCGGTGATTATTTGATTTAATGATGACGACATTTGATTTTGATTTTCTAGAATTGTTTTTAGAAGTTTTCTTCACAAAAATCGTGACATCAAACACCAGTCCGTGAAAATACTGTCTTGACAGTAATCCAGTCCATGGTGCTAAAAAGGTTGGGGACCACTGCACCAGAGCAGTGTTTCTCCAACCATTTTTCATTGGAAAAAAACTCGAGGCACACCACCACCAAAAATCTTTTAGGCGTTACACCTGCTTCTATATTAAAATTAGGTATATAACGAAAGACGTTGTGAACGTGCTATATAAATAAAATCCTATTCCTGTATACGTATGTATATATCGAGTTGAATAATTTAATACAAATAAATAAATACACTATATTTTTTAAATTCTATTTTTTAACAAAAGTGAAGGTTTTAGACAGGAAGGAAAAACTATAGAAAGTGATTGTGATTAAAATCCAAAATAATCAACTTGACTTTGTTAGCTGTTTTAGACTAGCTCTATAAGTAATCCGACAATAAGAACATAGTAATGTTTAAAGACACTGCTGTTCTGGCATGCCAGCTGAGTGGTGATCACAGTCAAGGTGTCATGACTTGACTGTGTATTTTATGTTGCTGAAAATGAACAATCCAGGTTCTCTGGTTGAACTACATGCTGGGATTTCCATCAGTACGCAAACGCACCACGGTCGTCAGAGCGTCACTGTTATCAAAAGCACATAGCAGCAAACTAAATGTGTGCCGATGCAGAATAGTCAGACCAACACAACATGAAATCTCAAGATTCTTTGATTAGCCATGCATGCGCGATTAGCAAGTGGATGACTGGGCCTTGCGCTAACCGACCAGTGGTTTGGCAATCCTATTTACAATATGCTCCGTAATTAATATCGGACAATTTCCCACGGCACAGCCGAATATCTCTCTGGGAAACACTGCTCTAGAACAGTGTTTCCCAACTGGTGTGCCGTGAGATTGTCCAATATTAATTACGGAGCGCATTGTAAACAGAATCGCCAAACCACTGGTCAGTTCGCGCAAGGCCTGGTCAGCCACTTGCTAATCGTGCATGTGTGGAGAATCGGAGAATCTTGAGATTTCATATTGTGTCGATCTGACTGTATTGCATCGGCACATATTCAGTTTATGTGTGTGTTGCTGTGTGCTTTTGCTAACAGTGACAGACACTATGACGGTTGTGGTGCGTTTGTGGTCCAATGGAAATCAGAGAATGCAGTTCAACCGGAGAACCTGGATTGGTTATTTTTCACATACGTAAAATAAGCAGTCAAGTCGAGATTCCTCGACTGTGATAGCGACTCAGCTGCTGTCAGAACAGCAGAGCGTCTTTAAAAGTGACTTTGTTCTTATTGTTGCAATATTTATAGACCTAGTCTAAAACAGTAAACAAAATCACGTTGATTCTTTTATTTCAATCACAATCACTTTAAATAGTTTATTTCTTACACCGTCTAAAACCTTTTTAAAAAACTGTCACTTTTATTTAAAAAAAGGAATACAATTTAAAGAATATTTAGTATTTATTTCTATTAAATTATTCGACTCTCCATACATATATAGGAATAGGACTGTACGTGTTTCGTTGTAATATAACTGATTTTAATATAGGAGCTTAACAGATTTTTGTTGGCGGTGTGCCGCGAGATTTTTTCCAATGAAAAGGTGTGCCGTGATTGAAAAAAGATTGGGAAACACTGCTTTAGAAGATACTCATACAGGATGCTCTTAGCGACCGCTTTGAACTGCAGCCGTCATCATCAATTGGTCAAATCGTGAAATTTGAGCAAATGATTAGACGCAGGTTAAACAGGACTGACTTGTCGTCATTGGCGAAGCGAATGTCGTTGGCGGTGATGGCATCCAGGAAGAACCAGTCGAAACCGGGCAGGTACCGGTACACCTGCCAACAGGCCGGATGTCACGCCCACACCGAACGCACAGCCACGAGATGGGTGTTACCGTGGCAAAGGGGTGACTCTTGGCCTCCTCGCGAATGTTGGTGAAAGGACTCTCCAGGATCAAAGCGTCTGGAGGACCTCCTGCAAAGCGCCGCAGCCAAACTCGCATCAAGCAGCTTCGAGGTGGTAAGCTCATTTTCAGTCTACCGGCGGCAGCCGCTTTGCGACATTACCTCTGTCACACAACTGCCGGACCAGGTTGGTGGCCACGCTGCAACGCAAAAGCGAGGATGAGTGAGCCAGGGCACGCCTCCGGCTGTGACCAGCCAGAAGGGGCGGGGCTGCTTGCCGGAGCGCTTGGATTTACCCAGTTCCCAGCGAGTGACCCCAGACGTACACTCCGCCTTGAGCCCGCCTCTCCTTCAGCCACCGATACACGAAGAGCGCATCCGCCGTCATGCCGCCCTCCGACGGCGACCCATCAGAGTCGCCCCAGCCTGCGCAAAGCGGCGTGAGGGCCCAAGCTCAAAGGGAGCGAGCAGCTTTTCTCACCTCGGTAATCGAACGCGACCACATGGTAGCCCGACGAGCTAAGGACCTGAAAGGAGATGCGCCAAATGTCGCCTCGTCTTTTCATCGAAAGCTAATGGTGAGGTAAGACTTACCTTGTACAGCTCCACGCGGTGGTCGCCGCCTCTGTGTACGCACACATAAAGACGTGAAGCCTGAGCGTGGCGCCGAAACTGCGTGTGTGAGTGTGAGAAACCTGGTCCCTGTGTTTCCATGGAGATAGAGGATGGCTGGGTGGGCAGAGCTCAGTGTAGATTCAAACCATTCTTGACTTTTGCCTTGGGCATCTTGCCACATGCCTGCAGGAACCGTGTGCCTGACACGCACATGCACGCGCACACACAGGATGATGCGGCAAATGCGCAGTTCCAAATACAAAGGCGATCGACACCCTCAAGCTGGTGCCCGAGTGATGCATGCGTGCGTGCGCATTCTTACCACACTCCGATGTTGAGAGTTTGTTGTGGCTGCAGGTAAAAATTGAGCGTGTGGTTGAGGCCCACGTCTGAAGGTCGTTTGAGGTCCAGGAAGAAGGGGATCCTCACTGAGAGGTCCACAGGGCAGGGAGTGACCCAGCGTGACCTTGGCAAGGGCGGTGGCTGACTTACCGAAGTTGAGGAAGACCAGCTTGGCCTGAATGGATGGACACAGCTTGACCAGCAAAGGCACGCACAGGTAGACTAGCAGCAGCCACAGGCCCGCACGCCTCACCTTGGCCATGGCGCTGCCCCTGCCAAGTCACAAGACAAAGCCAAGGTCAAAGGACAGACACAGAAAGGTAAAGAGCAAGCAGGGATTCAGGAAGCAGCCGCCGGTGAAAACACTTGAGATTTTGCCCAAAAGCGGCCACGTGCTCCAAAAGTGAATTGTTTGTGAACTTCAACGTTTGATTTTCCCGGCAAAAATGTGAAATGCCTCGTTTTGATGAACACTACCACATTATTACAATGCTGTTCTGACAATACAGAAGAGAATGAAAGACTGGACACACACACACACACACACGCACGCATACGCACACACACACACGGAAGAGAAGTGCCAAAGAAGCCCTTGACCATTTCACTTGTCATAGGACGTTCGCGAGCTTGTCGGCTGGACAAAAGGTGGAGAATGCGATGGAGATGCTGCGGGCGTGTTGCGTGCTCTGTGCTGGTCCAACCCGCTGAGCCAAAAAACAAACCAGTCTGACCAGCTTCAGGCTGGAGCCCATCCAGCCCTGCCATCCGCGTGCAAATGTGACCACCTTGGATTCACTTTTGTTCTATGGAATGCGTGACCTTTACATAACCACGATCTTGTCACACAATTTGAAGATGAAATCGGAGCAGGGCCAAGCAAAGCAAGCATCCAGAAATTCAGTAAAGCAAAAGGCACCTGCGCGAGCCGGCGAAGATCTTCATGCCGAGCGCCGAATCCGACGCGGGCCGCGATGTCTCTTCGGGGGCGTTCTCAAGCGCGTCGTCTCGTTCTTCTTGCTCCCCAGACGTTCTCCGCTTCCGCATGCTGCAAAATGAGCGTCAGACAGGGGTGGAAGCCCTGGGGGCTAGGGAGCGTCTGGGCGGACGCGGTGCGGCCGGCCGACGGAGCGTCTTGGCCGGGCGGCGGGCGTCAGGCGGTGGAGAGATGGATACCTGGGCGAGTCTCAGCTGAGGAGCAGATGAGCGACAGCCAATCGCGGCGGCCGCGTCGCACCTCGTGACCACGTCGCCGCGCCGCATTCACTGTGTCCGGGGAACGTGGGAACAACTCGAGCACTTGCGAGGCCTTCAGGCCTCCCCGTTCATGTTAGAATCGATCAGCCGGGATTAATGAGGCGATGGCAAATATAGCAAGTCACCTTTGGCTCGTTCGGGTTCTCAACTTCTCCCCTTCTCCCCTAGCTATTTGGACTTGGAAGTCTTGAAGAGCTCCAATCAATGAGAATGCTCAAGTCGACTTTTTTGACGATTGTTTGAACCACTTAATCACGTTAATACAATTAAGAAGCTTCTGGTTAACGTCTTGTTAGCATGACGGCTAATCCTTCGAAGGTAGAAGAAGGCAAATAAATGAAGAAAAACCGGCCTCGATTTGTGAGCTGTCTTTTGTGTTGCATTCGTCGGACGTGATGCACACGTACTAGTCTTACCTTAGCTAAGAAACCTCGAAGGAGAAGTTGGTCAGCATCCTTGATAAACTTTGCGTCCGCCGTCCGGATGAAAATGACGAATATGCCAAGTGTGTCTCTAAGGGGCCACCGTTGCATCATGTGACTACGACCCCGGAAGCCTCCTGTTTGGCGGCAGTCGCATGTCGGCTTTGACCGTCCGAGTAGTTTTCTTTTCCCCCTGCCCCTTTGAGTGAATTATCTTGTGCTGCTCGGGATGTTCTGCGAGAAAGCCGTCGAGCTCGTACGAGAGCTTCAGCGCAGCAACGACGGACAACTTCCGGCCTTCAACGTGAGAAAACATCACGGCTCCCTTTTCTTGCCTTTCTTGCTCGTTAACACTTTTGAAGTTCTAAATCAATTAACATCACGTTTTGACATGATTGAGAACCGCAAAAAAATCGTCCTTACTCTACTTAGGTCGGTTTTTTTTCAAAGTCCACAAATTGAAACAAACCAACTTTTTGAAACGTTTGTTGTGTATTGACTGCGATCGGACTAGCCCACGAAAAGTCATATTGTGTATAATTAAGAATAAATATTAAACCCTCGGAAAGCTCCCTTGAAGCTTATGTATCACGGTAATAAATTCTACTGTTTTACGTTTTACTGTCCGAGCCCCATCCACCGTCCCCGGACAGCCACCAGCCGAGCGCCAGCTCCACGGAGGTGAAAGAGAGCTCCGTAGAGTAGGACCGGGCATGCGTAAAAGCCATAATAGTTTTTCAAACCTTCTGTGTCACTCCAAATCATTAAATCCTTCAAATTCTTCGTCCTCCGTGTCACTTACAAACAAAGCCGCTAATGATGCCGGTAGTACGTGGGGCTCTTTGTCATCTTCGTCATCTCGTGATCGAATCCTTTGTCCTTTATGTAAACAACTGCTGCGCCGCTGACGTCACTTGCAGTTCAAACTACAGTAATCCCTTGCTACATCGCGGTTCGTTTATCACGGTTCCACTTTTTTTTTTCTTGGAATTTTGAAAATTTGTGAAAGAAATCAGATAAGTCGCTCCTCAGTATAAGTCGCCCCCGCCACCCAAACTATGAAAAACCCGCGACTTATAGTCCGAAAAACACGGTACACTTTTCTGCAATCTTGGAGACTCCAAATACACAAGACAATGAATATAAAAGCAAAAAAAAGTGGCTTTTCCATGATACGTCTCCTGACAAACATTCAATACATAGGGAAAAAGGATGGGGGGGCTAATTTATGATGAGGAAAAAATATTTAATCAAGATAAAAAAAGCAGGGTGTCAGATGATGTGTAACTTGGATTTGTGACGACTCTGGCGTGATTGCATTTGCCGGATCATGTCTTATTTCCTGGATCCCATCATTGTCATTGATCGGTTTGCAAATTACGCTATAACAGCCGGTCACCATTTTGCACGTAAATGTTGTCTCGTTGAAAGTGTTGGTTTTGACCAACGGGAGACACTTGGTCTGATTTTGCATTCCTGTGGCAGAAACTAGTAAGACAATAATTGTGTCCATGCATGCAGGAGGACGGCGTGCGGCAGGTGCTGCAAGAGATGGAAGCGCTCTATGAACAAAACCAGGCTGACGTGTGCGTTTGGGCGGCTCTTGCTCGGCGCAGGCGACTTGAGCCGCTTGCGTGATGGACTAGTCCACCCTTGCTTTGCAGAAATGAGACCAAGAGCGAGCAAAGAATCGACTTGCTTCCCTCCATCCGCTTGCGTCACTGCTGTCTGCTGAGGAACCAACGCTGCGTCAACGCCTACCTGTGAGCGCCGCACACGCTACGCACACCATACTCACACATACACCAACTTGCCTGATGATGCAGCAGCATGAATGCTCAAATATAATTTCAGATTGTTCAATCCTTGGAATTTCAGACGCTTCTTCACTTCCAGCGCACGCTTTCAATGCTCTCCGAATCATGGTTGATGGCCAGCAGCGCTATACTTTATATGGAGATGTGTGCAATGTGAACCAAAATGTGCCAATTTTACACTGTTGAAATAAGTGAACATAATTGTGTTATAGAGGTACATTAAACAAAGGATTTCATGCAGGAAGAACATCTAACGGGAAGGATGCACCAAGTGAGCCTTTCCTCTGCCTCCCGTCAGGTACGACCGGCTGCTGCGGATCCGAGCCCTACGCTGGGAATATGGCAGCGTTCTTCCCGCCAATGTGCGCTTCCACATGAACGCCGAAGAGGTGAGCCAGCAAGTTGCTCAATCCCGCCGGGCGATCCTGCCGCTGACTCGCGGCTTTGCCGTGCACAGGTACAGTGGTTTGCGCGCTACAAAAAGTCTCTGGCGTCCTTCATGCGCTCGCTGGGCCGGGGCAGCGGCGGACTGGACGTCACGCAGGATGTGACAGCGCCCAAGAGTCTATACATCCAGGTCAGCTGCCGCAGCGTGTTACCTGTGAGCTCGGCTTGATGCTTTCCCGGCTCATCAGGTGAGGTGTGTGAAGGACCATGGTGTGCTGGAGATTGACGACGGGGCGCTGGTCCTTCTCAAGAAAAACAGTCAGGTGAGGTCACGATGCCACCTTTCTTTTTTTTCCCATGCCAAGCGTGGACACGGATATGACTGGACAGTCAATTGGCCTCGGGGCGGCCATGTTACCTTGCCACCGCTGCTGACATCATTTTGCAGTTATGGTTTTGCTTGCGTCCCCATACGGAGTGGCGAGTGCCTTTCAAAGAACCAATCTGAGTGTTTGCATCCACAAATCAGAGTGGATTGGCCCGGCCCGGTGATTTGACATTTGGTGGCAAATTGGTCTCGATGGGCTTTGGCTTCCCTTCATTGTTGATGCTTCAGACAAGATTTAAGAAGCCCTCAGAGATGGGACTTGAGTGAGAAGACTAAAATTCGCATTTAACCATGCCCTTGTCACAGTTGAGGCGGAAAAATCCATGTATTTGAGTTTGGCTGGCTTAGTAATTGGTAGCGTAAAATGGCCGGTGTCCCTGTTTGTCCATTCATATCCATGTGGGCAGGGAAGTGCAAGTCCTGTGCCATGTGTCCACAGCACTTCCTGCCGCGCTGGAAATGCGTGCACCTGATTCGTCAAGGCGTCCTGGAGCACGTCGTCTCCTGAGCAACCACGTCGGCGTCTGGACGCGCACACCGCTCAGGTTGCTACCGTTTGCTTGCCGGGTCATGACGCACAAAGAACTGCACAGACTTTCTTAATCTGTCTGCAATTAAAGTACAAGTTGATCTCAATTTGATGGGAAATTTTCTTCCGCCAGACTGTGATGTCACAAGTGTTGCAATATTTCTGCTATGGGTCCAAATGGTAGGCTGCCAATTAGAATGTCCAATTATTCAATTGGAATGCAAGCTGGTCATCACAAATCCAAACGGGGATAAAGCTGGAAGAAAGAGCGGATGGAGGGAAGAAGGGCATCCTTGACCGACACCCGCTACTGCCAAAACCACTTTAATTTATTATAAGGTGAGAGGGTAAAAAGCGCCTTTTTTGAGGAGCCTGGTGTCCAGAGTGGAGACGAAGCCACCCGCAAGAGGACGTGAGCTCTAGGTGAGGAGTGCTGCGGACACCATGTCCCCGAGGAGCCGGTTGAGAGCGCCCACCTTCTCCTCCAGCACCATGTTGTCCTTCTGAGCCTTTTGATGGCGCCGCTCTGTGAGCTGCAGCGTTGTCATCAGCTGCGAGTTTTCCAAGTAGAGCTCCTTCAACATCTGGCTCGACTTGACGTTCTTGGCCACCTGTGGGCGAGAGCACCGCTGAGATACAAGCTCCTTGGGATCTCGGCCAGGCGTGGGCTTGTCATCAAATGCAGCCAACTGTGCTTTCCACAATCTCGACAGTTGATGCCAATCTGAATGTGAAGGTGTTTGCTCCAATTTCTGCCCTTTTCTTCGGCCAATTTGACACTCAACAGAACGCGTCCATCAATCGGGTTTTGTGGAAGGCCAAACTTACGGCACCCTGAGGGTTTACCCGCGAGGGCAGGCCACCAGCTTTTTTATCAAGGCTTGTTCCTCTTGATGCACATGGGCCGCTTGTGCTGCTGACCTGCTGTTGGAGTTGCTGGACCTTCTTGTGCAGAATGGCACGAGAAGCCTTCAGCTTGACTTCCAGCTCCCGCGTGCTTTGCCGCACGGCCGCCAGCGCCTTCTCATGCTGCTCCTGCATGCAACGCAAGTTCTCATTAGCACCAAGTTAACAGTCGGAGCATTTGAGTGAGTGGTCAGCTCACCTCCTTGAGGCTGACGTGCACGGCGCTCTGGCGATCACAGAGCTGTAGCTCCTCCTCCAGCCGCCGACTCCGCATCTGCTCCTCCTGCAGCCGAGCCAGCAGCCACGTCACCCTCTCCCTGAGCTCTCCCCCTTCCTGCTGCACCATACCGAATGCTGCTTGGGCCTGCGCGAGGAGGAGAAATTACCACAAGATCCGTGAGTGCGACGATGACCAACGTTGTCCGACCTCCCCCTCGGCCTGCATCCTGGTCGTGTGCATGTGTGCCACTTGTGTGCTCAGCATCTGTTGTTCCTCCAGCAGCTGCTGCACCTGAACACACACACGTGCGCATTCGGCACACATACACACACATCTGCATTCAGCACGCATGAGTGCACACTCCAACCTGCTCAAGCAGCTGCCAGTTGTGCTCGTCTTGCCGCTCGTTGTCCTTCATCAACTTTCTGTTGGACTCCGCCTCCTGCACCTGCCGTCATACCAAACAAAGATGTTCAGCAGCCAGTCACGTGGCGGTGCAAGTTTCAGCCATCCCCACCATCCTGTGGGAATCGCTCAGCATCCTGTGCAGGTCAGACACTTCTTGGGTGTGGCCGAGCTCCTCTGCGACTCTGCAACGCTCCCCCTGCAATGTGAAACCGCTCAAGGCGTCATGCGCTTTTCTTACGTGTCACATGAGTTACCTTCTTGTCGCCAAGTGCGTCGTCTCTCCGGAGCTCTGCCTTCATCATTTGCCTGTCATCCGCCTCCATCTCTCCCAGCTGAGGTGCCGAGAATCATATGATTGTACGAGCGTGGGCCTTCGCATCCCCACCAAAAAATGTTGTATGGTGCCACAAGCCTCTCCCCTCGATAAGAGACACCATTATCGCACAGTGGTGCCCCCTTATACATTTCTTTTTTTCAAATTAAAAAAAAAAAATGTGGGAAGGGGGACTTTGACTATAAGTAGAATGAAAAGAATTTGACACATTGTGCATTATGATTTTGTGCTGCTATCCAATTTGTGCTGCTTCAGGTGCATCCACCTTGGTCAACGGCAGTCATGCAGAAGCCGCTGAAGAATCGACTTCTACTCCAGACTCAGCAAGATGCTGTCATACAAGCTAATTTTCATAGCTCTGAAAGCATGTAGGCCCGTGTGTATAATGCAAATTAGCTGTCTACATCAGAGGTCCCCAACCACCGGGCTGCGGACTGGCACCGGGTCGCCAAGCCGCACAGGGGAAAAAAAAAAAATGTGTCGACGATCAATCAATTCAGGTAAACACGTTCGTCCCGGTCACGTGAGATGTTTCCCCAGTCGAGCCTACAAAGCTAGCAAAAATGAGTAAGAATTTATTTATTTAGGAAAAATATAAAAAAATTGGTGATTCTCTCCCAATTACATCCGTCGGTTCAGGTCAAGATGCATGTCACCTTAGTCGAGCCCGCGAAGCAAGCAAAAATGAGCAAGAAACAGATGTTTGGAAAGCTTCTTCAGAAAGGGGAAAAAAGCCCAACGAGGAGACAGAAGAAGAGGCTACGACTTCTATGAAAATGAAAGCTGCATTTAAAAGAACGTTTCTGGAGTTCTACTTAAAATATGGATTATCGCCACAGGTGACTGACGCGCTAAGCCCACTCTGCATGAAATGTGGCAATAGGCTAGCTAACGAGGCAATGAAGCCTTCAAAACTGCTTTGGCATATGGAGACCAAGCATCCACTTCGGGGGTCATTGTGTCCGATTACGCCTAGATGGGACCGGCTCGTTTCTGAGAAACAAGCTCAGTGCTCCCACTAATTCAACGTAATGGTGAGTTTTATAAATAACATCGAATAAATCATAATAAATAAAAATATATCGTTTATACTTGTTTTTATGCTAGTTGTATTCATTTCATCGTATTTATATACTTATTATAAATGCATTATTTATTTATATGAATGTATTATTTCTTTATATAAAGGCCAGTCCGCGAAAATATTTCTGAAACTTAACCGGTCCGTGGCACAAAAAAGGTTGGGGACCACTGGTCCACATGTGTTGCTCCACTGTTTGTGTTTGCTAAGAATGCTAAGCGTTGGCATGTTAATGGCATTGTTCCATTATATGTTGCCTTAACATGCTCCTCTGGGAATGGCGACAAGCAGTTTGAAGCTCCTTTTGGAGGTAATGTTGGCAGTCTGCTACTTATTTTTAGGACTAAGTCAGTTGAGTGCCACAATACAGCACTCTTCTCTCAAGTTGACTTGCAGTACGCGAAGCTAGCCCAGCCGTAGCGCTATGGCAAATTTGGCTGACCTTGCGCCTGCAGCCGCGAAGCTCCTCCTCCAACCGCAGCCTCTGCTCCCACTGAAGCTCTGCCTCTTCCTGCAGTTGCCGCACCTGAGGGCGATGCACGGCTTTAACTTTGAGAATCCAGAGTGTCCTGTTCTCGCCTTGACCTCCTGCTCTTGCCGGCACTCTCACAGACGCACGCTCAGCTCTGCGTTAGCGGCACTCAGTTGGGCGTTCCTGCCGCTCAGACTGATCGCTTCCTGTCAGTACACCGCCGTCTGACAGGCAGCCCCCCCGAGTCAGTCGTCATGGTGTGTCACATGTCATTGTGGCATGTTCTCACCTCCTGGCGTAGCCTCTCCACTTCCTGTCTGCTGCTCTCACCATGCTGCTCAAGCTCCTCCAACTTGCTCCTGGAAGAACCCAGGCCAAGAGCCCATTAGCAGAGAAACAAGCAAACCAAAGACAACGTGTGACAGGTCAGCTGTCACTGGCCTCTTGTTGGTGACCTCGTAATTAAGCTTGTCAACTTCCTGCCGCAGGAGACAGAGATGCTCCTGCAGGGCGGCACTGTCGGACTGCGCTTCATCCAGATGGTTCCTGCAGGCAGCCAGGCAAGCACACCTTTGTGAACAGACGTAAAACGCAGCTGCCCGTGCAGCTGCCCGTGCCAGTGATTGGATTTGTGATGATGGTCTTAGGTGCATGGTGGGACGGGATTGAAGTGATCACATGATCATAGATGTCTGTGGGAGCGTTGTAATGCTCCAGAAACCTCGAAGGAGCTTTGCGCTCCCGCTCCAGGAGTAGTGGGACCACAAGTTGTCAATTCATCTTGTGCTTGTCCAAGTCTTTGACATGTTTGGTGTCCCGGCCGGTCAGGTTTCTTCCATCTCAATCTGAGCCGTGAGCCATGAGCTGGTTCACCAGGGTCATGTGCCTCTCCAGGCTTAAGCGGACCAGCTCCTTCTTCCCCAGCTCCAGGCTCCCGCTTCAGAGCGTTCAGAGGAACTCCACGCAGCGCGAGCCGGCCTGATCGGCTGTTGGAGCGCTTTCTCCAGCTGAACCTGCAGGCCTGTGCCTCCTGCTGCACGGGGCTCCCCTCCTCCCTTGGGAGCTCCTCCACCTCCAGCCTCTTCTTTTCTTCCTGGAGCTCTTTCTGCTCCTCCAGCCTTCTCTTCCTCAGCTGAATAGGTTTTCCCTCCTCCATCTGCTTTGCCTGCCGTTCCATCCACGTCTTTTGCCGGCAGAGCAGCTGGTGCAACAGGCGGTGGGCGCTGACTTTTGCTGTTATGCAGCTTCATCGGCACAAGCTTCAGCGCCAACTCCTTGCTCACAACACCATGAGGCAGTGACCTTCGCCCAAAACAGGAAGGCCCCAAAACAAAGACAGCAAAGCAAGCAAGCAAAACACGAAACTCAAACGAGCAAGACACAGAAATGTCAAGAACTCAACGCTCAATCAAAAAGCGACAACATAGAAAAAGACGGCAAAACAATGACATCACTGCCCACCTGACCATCATGACTTCTTGGTCCATCTTGAGGTTAAGCTCTGCCTCCAGCTGGTCCTTCTCAGCGCTCAGCCTCAGAACCAGGTTTCTGATCTCTCTGACAAAGTTCTGCTCCGAGTCAGCTCGCTGCCGTTGCATCCTGAGAAGTCGCCCGAAGTCACCTCCAAGAATGCTGCGGCCACTGCCAGTCTCGCTCACCTACGCTCTTGCTCGAAAGACCACACGCTGTGCTGGAGCTGATTGTGAACTTTGTCCAACGCCTCCTTCAGAATTGTGACCTGATGCTCCGCCTTTGCCTTCTGATCCTCAAGCTTGCTGATCTCCAGCTGGAAGGTCATAAGGCAGGACATGACATCATACAATGTAGCTGGCAGGTGAGGCGTCCCAGGGCAGGTGAGCACTTCACCTTGAAGGCCTGAGCGATGTCTTTGCGTTCCACTTCCATGCTCTGTCTCATCCTGTCCAGACTGCGCTCGTAGTAGTTGACCTGAGGACAGGTGGAGAGGAAGAGCGGTCGACGCAGAGCTCCAGCGTGAATACACCCCGGTCGTTTGTCCACCTGTGTCTCCATCTGGATGTTGAGCTGCTGGATCTCCTGCTGTTTGCTCTTCAGCTTCTCCACCGCAAATTCCGTCTTGATGCTGACGGCCGCCGCTGTCGATCAAGTCGCCAAAGGTCAAGCGCCATATACGGGATGGCAGTGCTGAATTTGGCTTTCCACGCATGCAACTACAAAGGACAGATTGGCTCTTGGAGGAGAACATGGGGAGAACTCACTTGTGTCATCCGGGTAGACTGTGGCACGACGAGGAGGAGATGAGCGGCGCTTCATGTCACGATGGTCTGAAAAGGACAAAAGGCCCGAAAGCTGTTCATCAGACTTGGTCCTCAACACGAGCCACACCAGAGTCTCTGCAACCGGGATGCTCACTCACTGGTGCCAGTGTGTGTGCATGCAGGAATTGAATGCCACGCAAGTTCAAAGTCAAAGTCAAAGTCAAAGTCAGCTTTATTGTCAATTTCTCCACATGCCAAGGACACACAAAGAAACCGAAATTTCGTTCCCCCCTATCCCACGGTGACAAGACATGGCTCACAACAGACAAACAAGTAAACAAGTATAACAAAAGCGTGCTGAATAAATAATGAATAAATAACACAACAATAAATAAATAAATAAATAAGAGGAGCAGGAAAAAAAAAGGAGCAAGTGCGCGTACAGCAGACATTCCCGAAAATAGCGCAACAGTGCCGCACGCTACGCAGAAGGGGGTAGCGAGTTCAGGGCCCTAACAGCCTGGAGAAAGAAGCTGTTGGCGAGTCTGGTGGTGCGGGAGCGCAGGCTCCTGTACCTCTTCCCAGAGGGCAGAAGGTCAAACAAAGAGTGAGCCGGGTGACTCACATCTCTGGCAATCGAGGTTGCCTTGCGGGCGAGATGGGAGGTGTAAATGTCCTTCAGGGAGGGGAGCGGAGCACCAATAATCTTACCAGCCGTATTCACTATGCGCTGCAGGGCCTTCAAGTTCTGTTCAGTGCAGTTACCACCCCAGACAGCGATGCAACTGGTGAGGACGCTCTCAATGGTGCCACGGTAGAATGTAGACAGGACTGCCTGAGGAGCACATGCACGCCTGAGCTTGTATTCAAGATGGCGGCGCGTGCACACGCAGCGGCCACTCTCTGTCCCGTCAGTACGGTGATTTGTTCGTCTAATGAGTGTTCGTCCGACAGTCTTGTGTGTTCGTCTCGTCCGTGCTACAAGTACAGCAGGCAGGTCCTGCTTGACATCGGCAGAAGTGGGTTTTGCGGCGTTCTGGACTTTGAAGCGTCGACATTAAAGGCGTTCGGACTTTGGAAGTTGGGGTGGCCAACATGACAAAATAATGAAGAGGGTGCTTTGATTGTCCGCTTCAAATTGTGGACCTAGAAAACCAGCCCCTGAGAATCTGGACCCCCAAGCGATGCGTTTCAACGGTTCTTTGTCTTTATCCTGTGGTGTTGAAGCGACGACTAAACTAACAAGCTCTTGTTTGTCCACCTCGCTCTCATCCAACAAAGTCGTTCAGTCAGTGGCCAGTGGCGAAGTACATCCACATCCAGGTGTAGCCATTCTCAGCTGACAGAAAATCACCCAGTTGTCCCCCATGTCTACACCTTGATTCAGGCATACAGACAGGAAGTGACCTCACCAGAGTCGGACTCGCCACTGCTCGATGGAGCTTCAGAGCGGCCCACCTTCACCCACTTTCTGCGGCTCTTCTCGTGACTCCTATGCGACTCCAACTCGGAGCTCAGCTCGTCGTTTTGGTCCCGCAGCTCCTGAAGGCAGGTGCAAAAAAGACTGTCATCAGCGCGGGTGCATTGGTCGCACGGCAGGGTAATAAATTAAAGCCTCACTCTGCAGCGGCGCTCACAGTCTTCCAGAAGTTTGGCCTGTCTGTCTTCAGGGTCCGAGCTGCCCGACTGCCAATCGAAGGGAGAGCAGATGAGAGCTCCTCCTCATGCATCTTTAATGAGCAGTCACCCGACACAGCGTGTACGAGACGAACAAATGAGAGCATCTCGCCCTTCCCGATTTGAAGCGGCAGCGGCGGCACCGCACACTCAGGTGCCAAATGTTTTTGCGGCGCTTGCGTCACCTTGAGCTGCAGCAGCTGCTTTAAGTCGGCGCACAGATGCCGGGCGCGGTTTTCTGCCTCACTCAACCTGCGCGTCACATCCGCAACCTCCTCCTCCAAGTGAGCCTTCTCCTGAACCAAAACATCACAACAACAATCATCGCCTTCCAGGCAACAAGGGACCCAAACGCGCTCAACAAGAGCGCCAGTGCTCAGCCCAACCTCCTTTTTTTTCTCACCAACGTATGGCACAGTCAAGTCCTGAAAATGACAAACTAAAGAAAGGGGGAAAATGCTTTGAGAAAGTGCAAATAAGCAAAATGTCTAACACGTCAGGTGTTGGTGTGCCTTTAAGGGGCATTGCGTAGTGAAGCCCAGCTCCCACACCTTTGTTTCAGTGTGCGCGTCTTGGCATGCGAATATTGTCTATAGTTACTGGTGCGCATAGTTGCTGGGACACCAGTGTGGGTATAAAATGAGATGGGCGGGGCCAATGGCCGACGCACCTGCGCGGCAGCGGCCAGCTCCTCCCTTTGCTCCGCCTCCCGCACCCCGAACACAATCAGTTGCTCTCGCAGTTCTTGCCGTTCCTGTTCCAGCTGCTGCACGGCGGCATCGCTCTCCTGCTCCGATTGGCTGCGCTGTTCCGCCAGACGCTCCCGGAAGTCCCGCTCCAGCTCTCTGCCAATCATAGAGCAGCGTCAAGCCAAACTACGGCTAGGCAGAGAGGGAGGGTTATTTTTGCCATATGCCTTTTAATTTGTTTCTTTTCTGTCTGCGGCAAAAACATGGCCAGTGCCAAACGCTAGCTTTACACAGACACCTTCTCGAGTTGTCGGCCATGAGTGGGCTCACAAAGTGCAGTGGGCAAAAGCATCTGTCCTAATGGACAGCCAGTGTGTGGCATATTCTGGCTTGTTCCCAGCACTCTTGTTGACTAAATAAAAGCACGAGCCTCTCCAAAATGAATTTTTCTGCATGCCAGCCACCTTCTGAGCCCCCTCCCCACCAGTCACCTGATCCTGGTCCGGCTGAGCGCCTCCATGCCGGCAAGCCGCTCGTCCGCCTCGCACAGCAGCCGCAGGTTCACACACTCTGCCCGCTCCAGGTCAGCCCTGGCCTTGTCGCGCTCGCCGCTCGCCTGATCCCAGCACGCCCTGAGAACGCATGGTGTTGCCGTCACCTCTGCGCGAGTTGAGACCGGGACGAGGCGGCTCAACTGACCGCAGGTGCTGGAGTTCATCCTTGTAGCAGATGAGCGCTACCTGGTGGATTCTGTCACCGCTGCCCCGGAGTTCATTGTCCAGGGCCAACGTCAGCTCCCGCAAACTCACGCACTCCTCCGCAGGGAAGTCCAGCGTCTGCACAAACACATGCACGACACCGCTGACCTTCTCCAAGCAAAGTGGAGACTTGCACCTTTGCCACCTTCAACTTGCCGACCATCCGGATTAACGAATTGCTGTCTAGGAATGAGGCTCCAGGTATGCCTTCCCTGAACTTTGAGTTGAATTTGTTCCGGGCCCATGTATCCTTCGCCACCAAATTTTACCAAATGTAAAATGGCGTTAATTCAATAAAAGATGCAGAATTCAACGGATCGAGCATCATTGTCACGCTGCCATTCAATTTGCTGCTACTGTTACCACCTTGGCCACTGGATAGCAGTGTAGTATCGACAAACAAACGACGAATAAACCCCTGTCTGTCTCCTACTGACTGATAGATCGAGTCACTTCTCACAGAGAAGCACATGATATATAAATATTATGTCATCTCTCTTTTTGTGGTGTTCCACCAGAAGAAAAAAAATGTCGACCATTGATGCCGGCAAGGTTGGCAAACCAAAAGCATTTTCCATTCGCTAACATCCAGCTAGCAGGCTGCTCTCCAAGGCAACGTACTTGGCTTCTTTGGACGACCCAAGTTTGTTTTGCCAACTTAACGGCTCAAATTGTTTGCTGCTTTGTGTCGAATAGCTCGACCTCCACCCACACAGCGGTCGGATCTCAAGTGTGCACGTGCAATTCAAGGCAATGCGTGTGGAAGAAAGGTGACCGACCTGCAGGATGTCCCGAGCATCGCAGACGCCCTCGTCACGCCAGAGGGCGACCACTCTCTCAGGGCAGGCGCGTCCCGAGCCATCGTCCAGCCGGCTGAGGACTCGGGGACCTGGCCAGGCTGTCAACAGCGTCCCATTCTCCGACAGCGACCCTTTCTCCGGCGCCAGCGGCGTCTGCATGCCCAACCGACACGGCGGTTAGACAACGCCAGAGAAGCACGTGAGGGCAGATTAAGAACGGGCCCGCCTGAAGTCACGCGACCCGGATTAAGGTTGTCTGACGACCTGAGTGGAGGAGCTTCCAGTCCCGCTGGCCCACCTTGGGAAAGCGCGGCCCGCTGTGGCGCTCACGCTCATTTGAGCGACCACCTGCCGAGCCTGTGTACCTGGCCGGGCTGCCCCGCCCGCCCCCTAACAACCGGCTCCGCCCACCCCCTAACGGCCAGGCTGACTGCCAGCTGGGGCCCTGGCATCCGATTGGACGGTTTTCAAGTGCACCTTGGAAACTTTGCCCATCGTATTTCCGTCACCACCCCGCAATCAATGTGATCTCAAGGCTGACTTTTTGGTGGTGGACTTTGCTTGACCTGCACCAGCTAATTCCGGTTGCCTAGTGATCCATGTGGCGCCGTCTCTTGTCACAGTGCAGAACTGTTTGCACAACAAGAGCTTTGACCTGGATGGGTCGAGTAGCCCAATTTGTGCCTGTATCTGTCTATCTTTGTTTGTTGTGCCTTCCTTCATCACATAGTGTTTGGCTTCAAAGAGGCTTCACAGCAGAAGCAGTAACAAATTGAGTCCTGACGCAGTGTTAACGTGACGCGAGCAAGAGAAAGCGTCTGACCCTGTGTGGCGTAGAGCAGCAGACGGGGGCAGAGCCACACAGAAGCTTCTTGAAGGGTGCAAATGAGACCTGGTCCAACATGCCGTGCTCCTGCGTGGTCAGAGGTTAGCATAGCATTAGTCAAGAACGGGAAGGCGTTCCCACGTCTGCTGGTGGTTGTGTGTCACGAAGCAAGAAAGAAAGGTAGCTTCACAAATTCATGAACAATCCAAAGGACTCGCGCCATCTTTTCTTGGGATTGGTACAAGCGAGTTGTCGAGAGCGAGTGCTGGGACAGATCTCGCAAGGGCAAGGTTGGATTGGGAGCAAGGCAAAATTTGGCCGGCCTTCCCTGCTGTCACTCAAAAGTGTGCGCAAAAGCTTCCACAGGCCCAAGCGTCCGATCCCCGCTTGTCAACAGCAAGTCCGCAAGAGCCACTATCCCGGCTGTTTTTGAGGCGTCCCTACACCTGCACACCAGATTCCAAAAGGAATCTTTGCGAAAGCCTGATAACGAGCCTGATGATTTGAATCAGATGTGTTGCAGTTGGCTTTTATCTGAAACAGGCGGGATGTGTGTGCATCATCATGATAGCACCTCACCTCCACAATGTCTAGAGAGGCAGCTCGGCGTATCTTGGGCCCGCCGACCTTCGTCGGCGACGAGAGGGCAGAATCGGGGGTGGGCGGCGGCATGTCGTCCGACGGTGGCAATTGTGGCGACGATGGCGACAGTGGCAACAGCATCACGTCAGGACGCGAGCGGCGTCCGTAACGTTTTTCGCCCTTGACAAACTTTGGTTTCTCTTGGTCGGCAACAACTGCACGCACGCACGCACGCACACAGAAGGTCAACAAGGCCACCAGGCATCAGGGCTCCTCACCTGGCCGCAGGCAGCTGCTGTCGTCATCCAACGTCAAGTCCTGCGAGCGAGCTAAAACCTCCACAAAGTTCTCTTTGAAGGCCTCAAAGTCCACCTGAGGGCCAAAGACTCAAGTGAGTCGTGGCGGGACAGCATAAACATTCTGACCGTACATTCAACCTGGAGATATTGTCCAATTGCTGATGAAAGCAAAGCGGCCGTCTTTACGCCTTTTTTCATTGCCAACATGGCAACCTTCGTCTTTGGGACAGATTCCTGGGCTTCTCTCCCTCCGTGCAGTTGAGTGCCTCTCTATTGTTGAACGTTTGAAATGGGATTTATTTCACCCGGAGCAGCCACACTTAATCAACGCCTAATCAATGATGGAGTGTGGATGAAGGCTTTTCAAAGCTTGCCTTGAAACTCGCTTGTGTTTGAGGACTATCTGACTGCTCTCCTTTACGTTCATGGGATCTCCAGGGAATGAAGGTCTTTGTGGTGCATTAGTACGCTTCACCTGATTTGGTGATGCCAGGTTGTCGGGTCGCCACACCGCCGAACGGGGAGGCGATGTGCTAACCGGTGCCGCCGCCCTGTTTTAAGATTTCTGGCGAATGTTACCAACCAAAGTGGTTCAATTTGGAATTACAGTGGGGGAAATACCGTATTTGCCGGTGTATTGGTCGACCTTTTTCAATCCAAAATCGACCGAAAAAAATCGACCTCGACTTATACACCGAGTCATAAAATTTAACTTCGTATTCATCGCTTCAAATGTGATGGTAACCAAGGCCGTTTCTCATGCATCTCATTGTGCGTTGCACTTAGAAAATTTGAACCGGGCGGCGTGCGCGAGTGCGCGGCCCGCTGGAAGTCGAATGAGGCGCCGCCACCACCTCCGCGGTGCTTATAAACAGCCGATCCGTTCGGCGGGGGCTATTTTCGGCCACTTGGCTCGTGCGCACGGCCTCCCGGATGTGCCGGGCGGGTGCGCGAGCTCGCCGGCCGCTGGAAGTCGAATGAGACGCCGCGACCACCTCAGCGGTGCTTATAAACAGCCGATCCGCTCGGCGGGGGCTATTTTCGGCCACTTGGCTCGTGCGCACGGCCTCCCGGATGTGCCGGGCGGGAGCGCGAGCTCGCCGGCCGCTGGAAGTCCAATGAGGCGCCGCGATCTCCTCCGCGGTGCTTATAAAGTGCCGATCCGCTCGGCTTGGAGCTATTTCCGGCCTCCCGTTGGTGCCGGGTGGCGTGCGCGAGCTCGCCGGCCGCGATTTCCTCCGCGGTGCTTATAAACAGCCGCATGCGCACGGCCTCCCGGAATTTGAACACATTTCGTCAATAAATTTCGCATATTGAATTTTGAAGTTTAATATAATGTAACAATTGAGCTCGACTTATACAAAGGATATATCATAAAATCGTAAATTTCCGTCGAATTTTAGGGGGTCGACTTATACACCGAGTCGACCTGTACACCGGCAAATACGGTAAGTATTTGACCCCTTGCTGATTTTGCAGGTTTGCCCACTTACAAAGAATGCAACGATCTACTATTTTAATCATATGTACATTCTAACAGTCTTTGGAAAAAAATCTTTGGAGGGAGCTTAAAATTCGAGTTGCCAGGTGACAACCTCAGAACCTGAATGATTTGGAGGCTGTCTGCAGGGAGGAGTGGGCCAACATCCCTGCCGAAATGTGCACAAAGCTTGTCACCAACTATAAAAACCGTTTGACATCTGTGCTGGCCAATAATGGCTTTTCTACAAAATATTAACATGCTGTTTGTCCAGGGGTTCAAATACTTGTTTTTCCTCATCAGACGGTTATCAATTTTTATAAATTCATATGATGTGAATTTCTGGAATTTTCTTTGGGATTCTGTCTCTCACTGTTAGAATGTACATATGATTAAAATAGTAGATTGTTGCATTCTTTGTAAAGGGGCAAACCTGCAAAATCAGCAAGGGGTCAAATACTTATTTCCCCCACTGTATGTTGTGTTTTTGAAGCAAGGGATGAAGAAAAAAAGGATTGACGGACGAATGGCACGATGCGGGCCCACACGTGTGGCGTAAACTCACCCTGGTGCAGGCTCCTCCTCGTCCTCCCAGCAACGAGTCAAGCAGGAGCGGCAGGTGGGCGTCCAGATGAAACTTCCTGCACAGCGCCGTCACTTCCTGCTTGCCCAGGAAGCCCGAGGATGCCGTGTCGAAGCTGTCAAACTCCGCCTTGAGCTGGGCGACGTAGACACTTGGCTCTGCCTCCTCCATACTGCCGCATCCGGCTGGCGAGAAATGAGAGCCCGAAGTGCAAGGCCACTGTCTGTCATCCGCTGCTCTTCTTTCTTCATTTTGTTTCGTTTTTCTTGCCGCTCACCGTGTTTGCGTCTGAAAGATTCTCGAACCCCTTCGCTAACACCCGAAACACCGACTCAAGTGCCACCGGCGCAGCACCAACTTGAAAACAAGACCAAACATCTCAGCTGTCTTATTCAAGATCTGATCAACATTCATGATACGTTTTGTTACAAAAAACAACGGGGAAATTAGGGAAACTCCGAGAAAACTAATCTGAGAGAAAAAACACCAGGAAAAAAAAATCGCGGGTGCCGTATGGCAGGGTAAAGTGAAAGGACAGAGCTTTATTTATAGCTAACTGTATCGCAAATGGACGGTTGTCAGTGATGCGCGCGCGTGTACGTGAGAATGAGAGAGGTGGGGTGTCTGGGGGCTGATAGGCTCCATGGTAACAAGCAGCACGCGGCGGGAACAACAACAACAAAAACTATAAAAAAGGGGGGGGGGGGAGTTATTGTGTTTTTAAAAAACAACGAAAAAAGACTAGAGAATGTACACACTGCTGTTGCTCACTCTTCAGATGGAACCGAGTTGAAATGTCGCCCTCCACGGAATTCCAACCACGACGAATTCGCTTTGGTGAGTTAGTAACGACTTGGTTAACGCGCTCGTTAATTAGTGGGCTGGTGCGTCTTACCGAAGTCAAGTCGACTTGTTTTTCATCCTTTAGTTTCATGCAGTTTTCCCGTCTTTTTTCTTGAGCCGTTCACGCGGTTGTTGTACTTCTGGTTTATTTTCAAAACAAAGCTCGAAGGGTCTTTATCTTTATGTTAGCCTTTTATTCTGAATCAACTTTCGACACTGGACTTGAAACCCACGCGGGAGCTACACGACGAACCCAGAATGACGAGTTTTTTTTTCGTGGGGGGGCACACTCGGCTTGACAGTAGGTGGGGGACACCCTGAACTGGTTGCCAGCCGGGCACACAGAGACGAACAACCATTCGCACTTGCAATCCAATTTATGGGCAGTTTGGAGTGCTCAATCGCCCTAACAGGCATGTTTTTGGGATGTGGGAGAAAATCAGAGCGCCCAGAGAAAACCCAGGCAGGCACGGGGAGAACTAAAACAAACTCCAGCCAAATCGGCCACTACAGGTTAATTAAAGGCCATATCATAGAAATGTGTCTTTAAACGTGTCTTAAATGTTTCTACTGAGGTAGCAGTTCTAATATCCATTGGTAGGGCATCCCAAAGCTCTGGAGCCCGAATAGGTAATGCTCTACTCAAACTCATGGCCCGCGTGCCAATTGCGGCCCTCGGGACAATATTTTGCGGCCCCCTGCGTGACATCTAAGCTGTGTGTTAGTGCGGCCCGCGCATTTCTTTTCGCACATGCCGTTTTACTTTTTTTTGACACGTATGGGCTCCCGTAGCTCAGGCTCGTGACAACTGGGCGAATTAGCAATTGGCTAATTGGCGAAATAGCACTTTGACATGTTTGAATGAGCGAGTGGAGGGAAATATCTTGTCACTGTCACCTAGTGCTGTACATTGTTTGTCAGCCCCCGTCATGTCTGTTTCAAAAACCTGCCGTGAAGAGAAAAGTTGCGGATGAGCACAGGCAATTTCAGGAGAAGTGGGAGGCGGAATATTTTTTTGTTGAGCACAGGAACGTCGCAACCTATCTAAAATGCATGGGTAAAGTTGCTGTGAACAAAGAGTTTAACATCAGACGTCATTACTCAACTAAACATGCTGAGGAGTATGAAAAATACCTGGGAGATGAGCGAGAGGATCGGGTCGCCAAACTTAAATCATCTCTACTGAGGCAACAAGTTTTTTTCAAAAAAACAAGCAAAGAGAACGAAGCGGCTGTGAAAGCTAGCTTTGTTGTGAGTGAAATGATAGCAAAAGCTGGAAAGCCCTTCAAAGACGGCGAGTTTGTGAAACAGTGCATGATCCAGGCTGCAAGTATTGTCTGCCTGGCAAAAAAGGAGCTGTTTGATAACATCTAAGAAGTCTCTGGCAGCAAGGAGTAGGAGGAAGTAGAAATGAAGCCTATGTTCTGAAGAACTGTTCCTGTTCTTCATGTTCTGCATGTTCTGACTGTTAATTTGTTCAAATTGAGAAAATTGGATCAGTTGACCTTTTTTATGGATTACTTTTGTGGATTATGATTTGATGCAGCCCAGCCTCATCCAGACTCTACCTCCAGCGGCCCCCAGGTAAATTGAGTTTGAGACCCCTGCTCTAGACCCTGCAGACATTTTCTTGGCCCTCAGTGTCACTAAAAGACTAGCGTTTTGCGAACGAAGCTTGCGAGACGGAATATAAGGAACAACTAGGTCGACGAGATATGAAGGCGCTAAGCCATGCAATGATTTATAGGTTAATAGAAGAGCGTTTGGTCAAATATTACCCCGAGATTAATTACAGTATCGCTCTGAGTGTACAGTACACTATAACTATAGATAACTGTACAGTGTACTGTACAGTTATCTATAGTTATAGTGGTTTCCTTAAATAAGTGTTGATAATGAGCTGGACCAATTATCAACATCTCAGTTTTATCTGGGTTAAGACGAAGGAAGTTGAGAGACATCCATTGCTTGACCTCCGCAAGGCACGCCTCAAGATTACAACAGTCCCGCGGATCTGTCATCGATAATGGCATACATAATTGGGTGTCATCAGCGTAACATTGAAAACTGATATTATATTTACGTATTATGTCCCCAAGCGGAATCATATCAATATTAAATAGAATTGGTCCAAGTACCGATCCCTGTGGGACACCACACGTAACATTATAGAGCTCAGAGGACGTATTGCCATGAACCACTCGGTGCGTCCTGTCGGAAAGATAGGAATAGAACCAGCCTAGTGCTGACCCTGAAATACCAACACAACTTTTGAGACGTTCCAATAAAATATCGAAGTCTACAGTGTCGAAGGCAGCACTAAGATCGAGTAGTAACAGTGTATCAGTATCAGTGTTTGAATCCATAGCTATGAGGAGATCATAAGTCACTTTAGCAAGTGCTGTGGAATGATTAGCTCTAAAACCAGACTGAAAAGATTCATATCGATTATTGGCGACCATGTAATCAATAAGCTGCTGTGCTACTACTTTTTCAAGAAGTTTTGCTATGAATGGGAGGTTTGAAACTGGCCTATAATTACTGAGACAGTCCGGGTCAAGATTTGGTCGCTTAGGTAACGGTTTAATGATAGCAGTTTTAAAGGCTGTTGGCACTATCCCAGAAGAGACAGACAGATTAATTATATTTAAGACGGATGGTCCTAAAATTTGAAATAATTCTTTGAATAGTTTGGCTGGAAGCGGGTCGAGTAAACATGTAGTTTGTTTAGCCGCACTAACCAACTGTGTAAGCCATTCAAGGGACACGCTTTTAAAATTTGAGAGGGTTGTTGCATGATCGTCAGCGCCGGTAATCAGCGGTCTCGACTGAGCGATTGGAATGGTCATCTTGATCTCATCCCTAATGGATTCAATCTTTCTAGCGAAAAATTTCATGAACTCGTCAGCTGAGTGGAAGGAGCTATCGGGGGTCCGCTGGCGTAGTGTTAGCTTTGCCACTGTATCAAATAGGTATTTAGGATTGTTTTTATTGAGATTAATGACTTGCGAAATAAAATAAAATACTTGCTAAGATAAGCGCATCTTTATATTTCAGGAGGCTGTCACGCGCATCTTTATATTTCAGGAGGCTGTCACGCCATGCCTGATGGAAAACCTCGTTTGGTTAAACGCCATTTGCGCTCATGCTTTCTACATAACTGCTTAAGCGTACGTGTTTCTTCTGTGAACCACAGAGTAGGCAATCTTCGGCGAGTTTTCAGACGTAGCGGCGCCACCGAGTCGATGGCATTTAACAATGTCGCATTGAATTCATTTGTAAGATTATCAATAGAGCCAATATATGCAGGAAATATGGCAGTTGTCGGCGACAGTAACTCAGATAGCGCAGTTGCAGTCATGGAGTTAGTATTACGGCTGCTATAATTCTGATTGCTCTCTTGTCTTTGACAAAGAACTAAAATTTCAAATTTTATTAAGTAATGGTCAGACAAAACAGTAGTGTATGGCAGTACTGTTATATTTGAGGTTGCCAGTCCTCGGGATAATACCAGATCTAAGGTATTTCCATTCTTATGCATTGCTGCCTGTACGGCTTGCGTAAAACCGAACGTATCAGTTAAAGTCTGAAACGCCGAAGTAAGTGGCTCTGACGGTAAATTCATGTGGATATTGAAATCGCCCATGATTATTATATTATCCACATTTGTCACTAGATCAGCCACGAACTCCAAAATTCATCCAGAGTAAGCCCCGGGTGGACGGTAAATAACAGCAAGATAAAATGACGGTAAAGCGGTGGATCGGAGAACAGTGAGAACTTCAAATGTTTTAAATAGGTTAATCAAACGAGGCCTAAATCTAGGTCAGACAGGTAGGGGGGCACAAGGTTGTTTAAGGCCTTGTATGTGGTGAAAAGGATGTTGAAATATATGCGCTGTTTTATGGGAAGCCGGTGAAGTTGACGGAAGACGGGGGTGATGTGCTGTCTGGAGGGCGAGCGGGTGAGCAGTCGGGCAGCAGGGTTTTGAACATATTGTAGTTTGTGAAGGATAGTTGAGGGGGGACCATACAGGATGCTATTGCAGCAGTCCAGTCTGGACGTCATAAATGCATGAATTAATGTCTCTGCCACAGCGGTAGAAAGAGAGAGTCGAAGGCATGCAATGTTTTGTAGGTGAAAGAAGGATGTTTTGGTAATGTGGTTGATGTGTGGTTTGAAAGAGAGTGTGGATGCCATATAAATTCCAAGGTTTCTGACTATGGGGGGGGGGAGTGCCAGAGTGGCCATCAATACAGAGTGTGAAGTTCTGGTAGGTGGAGAGGCTGGATTTAGGACCACATATGATAATCTCTGTTTTGTTACTGTTTAGTTTGAGAAGGTTGTGATTCATCCAGTCTCTGATGTCTGTGAGGCAGCAAGTGAGGGTGGAGAGGATGGCAGGGGAGATGGTTTTAGTGGTGATGTAGAGTTGTGTATCGTCGGTGTAACAGTGGAATTTGAGACCATGGCGGCGGATGATGTGTCCAATGGGAAGCATGTACAGAATGAAGAGAATGGGGCCCAGGACCGATCCTTGAAGGACTCCGTGTGCAACAGGGGTGGTGAGGGATTTGTGTTGGTTGATACATATGTCGAACTTCTGAATCATCTTGGAATACATCGCCTCTGTCAGCAAAAAGCTTCGGCTGTTTGAGATAGAAATTCAGTTTTTTCTCAGGAACGTCAAAAATTGAGTTGATGTATGAATTTTCGCATAATCCGACTTCCCATGAACCTTTTAAATCAATATGTTGCGCTAATTCCACCTTAAATTCTGAAAGGGTATTTTCACTGAAAATGTGCATACTAGCATTTGACGCTAATGTTACGTAGAATTCTCTCTGGACTTCACCCATCTTGTAATTTTCACAGAATAACCGTTCTATCAAACTTTAAATGTTTTTAACACTCTTTGCGGGTACGCAACTGTCGAATTTGGCCGGCCAGCCGACCCAGTGGACAAGGAACTCGCGTCTGCCTGACACGGTGCGTGATTTAAGAATTTTCTGTATGCGGAAAATTGTATTTATTTTAATTTTTACTTTCTGTAATTCCGCTTCTTAAAAGCTGCCTTCTATAGGCATACCGTCCAAGTCCAATATTTTGTAGAGGGGTGGAACGCGATGGAGACTTTGTGTTATTCTGAATATTTCATCCGTGTAACTTTGTAAAAAACCCTTCTCAAAAACGCCTCTTAGTTTGGAAAGCCACTCAGTTTCACCTGAAGCGAAACGGATCTTGTTCCCCCGGTGGAAAGGATTGTTTGCATACAGGTTGGTGAAAACTCTTTATTACCCTCGTTTACGGCATTTGGTGTCATTTTTATACTAGTATGAAAACTGTCATTATTGTTTGTCAGGGCTTTCCAGATTATCCTTATCGTATGATTATGTTGGAATGCAACCTGTAATAAATAACCTGGTTAGATTAGTTTTATGCTTATAGTGGAATGTAACCGGTAATAACCTATATATAGGTATATAACCTAGCTTTCTCTATCCAGTCCACTCTTACCCCCACTCTGTTTTTCTTAATAAATATGCTCTTGCAGGATGGAGAGTCAGACTTCATTTCAATTATCGCTGTATGCACAGCAACGAATGGACTCTCCACCTGCAGGTGTCTAAAAGGACTTGCTTGTCTCCCGTGTGGTTCTTGCAAAATAAGTTAGAGTGAGCACAACTCTAACATTTGCTGACAATAAAATCCTGAATTACGTCGACGTATCGTTGTGTGTTCTTAGCTGTAAAATACGTACCTCCACATGCGTGACTTCAATGTTTTGTTGAATCGTTCAACAGTCTGCGCTTTTGTGTCGGAAGACATTGCAAAATGTATAATATTGTGCTGTCTCATTAATTTCTGGAAATGTTTGTTAAAAAAATTCTTTCCCCTTATCTGTCTGGAGCCGTAATGGTGTGCCGCTAACTGATAAGACATCTTCAAATGCTTTGGTGACCTGCGTACCTGTTTTAGCTTTCAAAACTCGTACCGAAGGAATGGGGTCGAAATACAAAAAGTCCTGCCTAGCTACAAAAACAGATACGCTCAAACCGCATTGAATAAAGTACATAAGCAGACAAGTATATTCACATATTAAATCAATAAAAGAAACATTTTAAGCATATAATTATACCTACACACCAAATCAATAAAGAAGACATAACTAGACATTTTTGATAAGTGGTAATGAGAAAGGTTTTTATAACTTTATGATCTGAGATATATTTCTGAGCACTTTGAAATAACAAATGTTTTTTGATATATTGCCTGAATAGCTTAATGACCCTTAAGGAACTGTTTAATGCATGCCTGATGATTTTCTAAATCACGGACACTGCCAAAGTTGTCTAAAAATGTTCAGTACTTGATTGTATCTTATGTTTTGACTAATGCTAGACGCCACTTTTCGATTACTACTGAACGTTTTGGACAGAGGGAAATATTTTGTCTAACAAAGAAAAGATATGGTTGAAAGCATGATTAAACTAAGAATATGATGACGTAAGCAAGTACATGGAGTATCAAAAGAACAAACAAACAAAAACATGGTAAGTGGTGAGTACAAACTTTGCATAGTCAGGGAACATCAATAAATTGATAATGTCACAGCCAGTACAAACTTTGCATAGTCAGGGGACATTAATAAATACATAGATGATGTCATAGTCAAAAGCTCACATAATTCCGTACAAAATGACAAAATTGAAAGAATGATGAATAGTTGAGGTGCGACAGTGTATGTGCAAGAATGGAGGAGAATGTTTACAGGAAGGTCATTTGGAGATAAAACCAGCAGAGGTGCCAGAGGGAGAACGCCAGGAGGAAAACAGCCAAGGTGATCGCCAAGGCCGAAAGATGGGATGGAAAACAACAGCCCCCACACACATCGAATCGCCCATAATCAGCACCCAACCCCACGGAACCAGCTCTCACCGAACTAGCACCCACTCCCATGGAATCAAACTCTGCTGCGAACTTGCCCCACCCCAAAGACTCATCACCCATCAAACTCGGCCCACAATGTGCAACTGAATATAAGCTGACCAAAGAACCTTGAACGTTGCCTTTCTGAATGGAGACTTTCTGCTCTTGAGCATGGTCGCACGAAGGGCCCAGCGCTGTATTGTACTTTCCTGAAAACAGAGCTTTCTTAACAAGAATTGTGATTGAACTCAACCAACCTGTGTAAGTCTAATTTCTGCTTCAGTGTCTTAGCATTTTCCTAAATCTGAAGAAATCAAACGAGCACGCAGTGAGTAAATTGGATAACAGGTAATTGGCAATGGCTTTCGCCGTGAGGCGCAGATAGCGCGCTCCCTAAATTGTGGACAAAATCCAACAGCACATGTGCACGTTTCGAGAAAATATTGATCACGGTCAGTAAACATTTATATCCATCATTGTCGCGTGCTAATGATTGCATATCGCATAAATCTGCTTGAAATTGTCTCATAGGACCTCAAACACAAACTTTATTTCTAGGAAAAGTTATTCTGGCTGGTTTGTGTAAAGTATAAGCATCTTGATCTGACAGAAACGCCTTCACTTTTCTAATATTAGTGTTTTTACAGCTAACAGCCGCTGTTCTGTGTAAGCGTGCCTCTCCCCCAAAACTAGCTGGATTTTTAGCATTATAATAGAGCTTTTCAAGACATCTCTCCCATTGTTAGATGCGGTCTGCTGCATATCCGAGTGTGGCGCAGTTAATGAAGCATACAGGTATGAGATTTTGTGATTTTAAATTGAATGAAGACAGAAAAAACAATCACTTTGTTGGTCACAATAGTTTATTACAAAAAAGAAAATTCAGCTAGTTCTTAAAAGCATTACTAATGAGTAGAAAAAAGTCTGAAACACACAGCAGTAAAAATAAAAAAAACATGGTAAAAAAAGAAATTCAACATGGTAAAAAAAATAATGTTTTTCTACAGCTCCTAAGCTTTAACATAACGGATGAATGAATATAACACAGGGGGTGCTACTTTGGACTCAATTAGGGTTTTAAATTTCTTTAGCGCCCCAGTTATATCAATTGGCAGATTATTAAGCAAATGGTATTAAATACAGTCTATAAACAATGTTAGAACAGTCGCCAATTGGCCGACACCAATTTGGGCCCATACATTGAGAATAATGTTAATTTTTTGAGACAGCCCCCCTAGATTTGACATGACAGAGTGGATGACTAAAACATCCCATGGAGTTTGAAATAGTGATCGAACTTTTGACATTATTGAAAGTATCTTCTCCACAGAAACATCAGTGACACTATTTTGTGAGATGACGCGCTCTAAAACATCTGTCCAATTGTGCAATCTGTAGTAGTATCTTAGTCATTTTTTCTCACAATATTTCCCATTCTGTCTTTCCAAAAGTTCTAAATAATAGATCGACTTCAATATTACTCAACACCACAATGTCACTAAGTTCTTGTTTTATAACCTGAGATGCGCAAAGACCTTGCATTCGTGGGCGAGGTCGTACAAAATGGCAGCAGCCGTGTTGCGGATGTTTTTAAGAGAGGCGGATGTCCTAAAATAGAAAAGCATGGTCGATAAAGGTTGGAGGAAGTTAGCATTGCACAACTCAGCCGTCACTGTTTCATAATTTGCATAGAAATAAAAGCAGCGGTCCTCAATAAACAGGCACGTGTGATGCAACTGGCTAAAATCGTCAAGGGTACACCCGTCACATCTCATTTTTGCATGTTTAATTACGGCATCGTATAAAAGATGAGCGACCATTAGTTTCACACGTATGTAATCTTCCACCATCAGCCATGAAAGGGACTCTACCTCCATAGCGTATTAATCTGGCTGTGTGCTGACTCGGGCAGGGGTTGATGTCAGCAACGGTATTAGTTCAAAGTCCATGTCGATCAGCGGGGAGTCCTGCGTCGGAATGTTGCCCCCAGCGGTGGGTGAGGGGTAGTCGACAACGATATTCGGATAGCCTTCTACGATTGTGTCATCCGCCACCGCCCCCGCGGACAGATCCATGTAGCCCGCAAAATCACCGGGCACCATGACCTCTGGCTCTGGATTGAGCATGTGAGCAATGTCAGTGGCAGATAAGCGTGGCAAATCCATACCGTTTTCAGGGTAACGCGCGCATGCGTCGTCAAACAGGTCGATGGCACGAGACGAGGACCAGTGTTCATGCTGCTGCTCCATCCCGTTTGCTAAGCGGCTCTCGCCGCCGTACCCTGGGGTCGCAGGAAGGGTCTCAGGACTCTCAAACACCTCGAAGGTTGATGACGAAGCTGTTGGATTTTGTCCACAATTTAGGGAGCGCGCTATCTGTGCCTCACGGCAAAAGCCATTGCCAATTACCTGTTATCCAATTTACTCACTGCGTGCTCGTTTGATTTCTTCAGATTTAGGAAAATGCTAAGACACTGAAGCAGAAATTAGACTTACACAGGTTGGTTGAGTTCAATCACAATTCTTGTTCAGAAAGCTCTGTTTTCAGGAAAGTACAATACAGCGCTGGGCCTTTCAAGAGCGGAAAGTCTCCATTCAGAAAAGGCCACGTTCAAGGTTTTTTGGTCAGCTTATATTCAGTTGCACATGCCAGTGTGGGCCGAGTTTGATGGGTGATGAGTCTTTGGGGCGGGGCAAGTTCACAGGAGAGTCTGATTCCATGGGAGTGGGTGCTGGTTCGGTGAGAGCTGGTTCTGTGGGGTTGGGTGCTGATTATGGGCGATTCGATGTGTGGGGGCTGTTGTTTTCCTTTCCGTCTTTCAGCCTTGACGATCATCTTTGGCTGGGCTGTCTCCCTCTGGCACCTGCTGGTTTTATCTCCAAGTGACCTTCCTGTATACATTCTCCTCCATTCTTGCACATACACCTCATCCATTCATCATTCTTTCAATTTTGTCATTTTGTACGGAATTATGTGAGCTTTTGGCTGTGACATCATCTACGTATTTATTAATGTCCCCTGACTATGCAAAGTTTGTACTCACCACTTACCATGTTTTTGTTTGTTTGTTCTTTTGATCTCCATGTACTTGCTTACGTCATCATATTCTTAGTTTAATCATGCTTTCAACCATATCTTTTCTTTGTTAGGCAAAATAAATCCCTCTGTCCAGAACGTTCAGTAGTCATCGAAAACTGGCGTCTAGCATTAGTCAAAACATAAGATACAATCAAGTACTGAACATTTTTAGACGACTTTGGCAGTGTCCGTGATTTAGAAAATCATCAGGCATGCATTAAACAGTTCCTTAAGGTCATTAAGCTATTCAGGCAATATATCAAAAAACATTTGTTATTTCAAAGTGCTCAGAAATATATCTCAGATCATAAAGTTATAAAAACCTTTCTCATTACCACTTATCAAAAATGTCTAGTTATGTCTTTTTTGGGGTGGTGGGTCAGAGCTTGCTTTGACAAGGGAAGTGTAAGGCGCTCCTTCCCTCCGCTAGCCTATGGGAGGTCCTTGGGCAAGACTGAGTACCCATTTAGCCCCCCTTGTCAGGGTCACGATGAAGCCACGGGAAGCAGGTGGTGGATGAAGTTTGAAGGCAGCCAGAGAGTATCTTTGTTACTGGTTTTGGACTTCGTTGTTCTGAGCAGAGGATACCCTTAGGTACAATGGTCAGGACAGCCGCCCAGTATGGGCACTGCTCGGACAGAAAGCAATTGCAACCTACTGTCTGTAAAATTGCAAAGAAAGCCATGGAAAGACATTCAATGCTTAAATTGAAGATGAAAGCTTCGGATGACAGAGAAGAATGGAGGGCCATGGCCGTCAATGCCTGTTCCAGGCAAGACATCTGATGATGATGATGATGATGTCTTTTTTATTGATTTGGTGTGTAGGTATAATTATATGCTTAAAATGTTTCTTTTATTGATTTAATATGTGAATATACTTGGCTGCTTATGTACTTTATTCAATGAGGTTTGAGCATATCTGGTTTTGTAGCTAGGCAGGACTTTTTGTATTCCGACCCCATTCCTTCAAAGCTCCAAAGAGACGATCGAACCGCTGATCGTCGTAGCAGAGAAGTGGTAAGTGATCGCTCACCCGCTCAGCTGTCTGTGACGTCGTGACGCTCGGTTCGGGTGTAGGCAACGGCAAGATGTCAAACCCCTCCAGTGCTGACCACGCTGCATCCAGTGAACCCTCAGGCGGCGCGTTTGGTCATGGAGATGCGATGAATGCTATGTCCCCCTGGCTTGGCGCAGACCTCGACCCCTCAGGCGGCGCGTTTGGTCATGGAGATGCGATGAATGCTATGTCCCCCTGGCTTGGCGCAGACCTCGACCCCTCAGGCGGCGCGTTTGGTCGTGGAGATGCGATGAAAGCTCTGTCCCCCTGGCTTGGCGCTGTGCCAGAGTTGTCAGGGCTGGACCAGAGTGTGATCGTAAAACGTGATACGGTTTGCACACCTCTGGAAAGCTTTTCTCCTGGCCCATTCTCTACAGGTGCAAAACTTGGTAAAAGTCGTCTGGCGGGTCTTTTTTGAGCAATCTTATTTCTCTGACGTGTAGAGCGGTCTGTCTCTTGGTGGTCGGTGTGGAGGCTGAGCCCGAAAGCCCTTTCTTATACGTTTTAGATAGGTATGCTAATGACTACAGCCCCACCTTTCTGTGACAGTAGGTAAAAAAAGAGGGGGGTTAGGAAAGTTTGTACTGAAGAGGTGTGAGGAGGGCAAGGGTAGGGGGAGTTTAAAGTTATTTTTTAGTAAGGGTTAATCTGAAGTCAGTTTACGTTTCACCCCAATATGTTTGTCCACACACGGCTAGATAGAAAGAGTCCCGCAATACTGTCACCAAATGCTTGCATCCGTTTATACCATTCTGTTAGTGGTACATTCACTATTGTTTGAAAAACTCCACATTCGCTATTAAAAACTTCTAGCGTCAGATACAGTAGATCGATTAGCTCTCCATCTTCTGTCCCATCAACAGTTTGAGGAGAAACTTTAAGCCGGAAAAAACATCTCCCGCTGGCTGTAATTCTTGAAACCCACGTTACGTTCAGCTCACCTTGTAATCCGTATTCATCGAGATATTCAGTCAAAACCTCGGGTAGGAGCTCATTTAAAATGCCCCAGTCATTCGAGTTCAACGAACCATACGTGCTGGCCGGCTCACAGCCGTTGGATGGTCCAAAGCCCCCTTGGTTTCTCATGAAAAAAGAAAGCTCACCGACCTCATAAAAATTTTTAAATCCCCACAGAATCTCCGATGTTAGATACCAGTTCTGCTCAAGTTTTTCCGTAGGAGGCTGTTGCATACGCTTTAGATACATATGTCAAAGTCAAGTCAAAGTCAAAGTCAGCTTTATTGTCAATTTCTCCACATGCCAAAGACACACAAAGAAACCGAAATTTCGTTCCCCCCATCCCACGGTGACAAGACATGGCCCACAACAGACAAACAAGTAAACAAGTATAACAACAGCGTGCTGAATAAATAATGAATAAATAACACAAATAAATAAATAAATAAATAAGAGGAGCAAAAAAGGAGCAAGTGCGCTTACAGCAGACATTCCAGAAAATAGCGCAACAGTGCCGCACGCTACGCAGAAGGGGGTAGCGAGTTCAGGGTCCTAACAGCCTGGAGAAAAAAGCTGTTGGCGAGTCTGGTGGTGCGGGAGCGCAGGCTCCTGTACCTCTTCCCAGAGGGCAGAAGGTCAAACAAAGAGTGAGCCGGGTAACTCACATCTCTCGCAATCGAGGTTGCCTTGCGGGCGAGATGGGAAGTGTAAATGTCCTTCAGGGAGGGGAGCGAAGCACCAATAATCTTACCAGCCGTATTCACTATGCGCTGCAGGGCCTTCAAGTTCTGTGCAGTGCAGTTACCACCCCAGACAGCGATGCAACTGGTGAGGACGCTCTCAACGGTGCCACGGTAGAATGTAGTCAGGACTGCCTGAGGAGCACATGCACGCCTGAGCTTCCGCAGGAAGTACAGGCGGCGCTGAGCTTTCTCTGCCAGTGACGAGGTGTTTGCGGACCAGGAGAGGTCCTCACTGATGTGCACCCCCAGGAACTTGATGCAGCTCACCCTCTCCACCACAGCACCATCGATGATCAGCGGCAGGTGTTTTGTGTGACCCTTCCGGAAGTCAACAACGATTTCCTTGGTCTTGTTGACGTTCAGCAGGAGGTTGTTGTCCCTGCACCACGTGGTCAGAAGGTCAACTTCCGACCTGTACCGAGTCTCGTCGCCCTTCGTGATGAGACCCACCAGAGTCGTGTCGTCAGCAAACTTCACTATGTGGTTGTCGCTGTAGGTCGCAGTGCAATCATGCGTCAGCAGGGTGAAGAGCAATGGACTGAGCACGCAGCCCTGGGGGGCCCCCGCGCTCAGCGTGATGCTGGCGGAGATTTTGTCGCCAACGCGCACCACCTGAGGCCTCTGACAGAGGAAGTCCAGTAGCCAGTTGCAGAGGGAGGTACTGAGGCCCAACTCGTCGAGTTTGCAGATGAGTCGCTGCGGCACAATGGTGTTGAAGGCAGAGCTGAAGTCCACAAACAGCAACCTCACATAAGAGTCCTTTCTCTCCAGGTGGGTGAGGGCCGAGTGGAGGGCAGAGCAGATGGCATCCTCAGAGGACCGCTTGGCACGGTACGCGAACTGGAAAGGGTCAATGGTGGGGGGGAGAACGGATTTGATGTGCTCCATGACAAGCCGCTCAAAGCACTTCATGATGATGGGCGTCAGTGCCACGGGGCGGTAGTCTTTGAAGCAGGACGGTGCAGGTTTCTTCGGCACAGGAACGATGGTGGCAGCCTTGAAACACGAGGGGACGATGGCCTGCTGCAGGGAAACGTTAAAGATGTCCGTGAAGACACCCGATAGCTCCCCAGCGCAGTCCTTCAGCGCTCGACCCGGGATGTTGTCAGGGCCCGCCGTCTTACGGGTGTCAACAGCGGCAAGCGCCCTCCTCACACCGTCGGCAGAGAGGCGCAGGGGCTGCTCGTGTGGGGGGGAGTGTTCTTCAGCGGGCAAGTGCTGTTCTGGGCGTCGAAGCGAGCAAAGAAGCGGTTCAGATCGTTCAGCAGACGGACGTCGCCCTCACAGCTCCTCGGCGCGGGCTTGTAGTCCGTGATGGTCTGAATGCCCCGCCAAAGGCTACGTGCGTCCTTGCTGTCCTTGAAGTGGACGGAGACCTTGCATGAGAACGCCTTCTTCGCTTCTTCTTCTTCGCCCTCGCTGTCCTCAAGCCAGCCTCATCCCCCGCTCTGAAAGCCTTGTCCCTGGCCCTCAGCAGTCTGAGGACAGCCCCTGTCAGCCACGGCTTCCAGTTCGCTCGAGTGACGACGGATTTCGAGCAAGTCACATCATCGATGCACTTCGTGATGTAAGAGGTAACAGAGTCAGTATACTCCTCTATGTCCGTCCGATCGTTGTAGGTGGCTGCCTGCTTAAACAAGTCCCAGTCAGTGGTGTCAAAGCAGTCACGAAGTGCATCGGAGGCACCCTCAGGCCACACCCGAACCCGCCTCCGAACTGGCCTGGATGCCTTCACCAATTGTCTGTATGCGGTCAAAAGCAAAACGGTGAGATGGTCAGAAAGCCCAAGATGGGGGAGGGGGGTGGCTTTGAAAGCTCCCTTTTGCGCAGAGTAGACCAGGTCCAGGAAGCTGTCTCCACGTGTCGGAAAAGTAACATGCTGGTGAAGCCTCGGGAAAACAGACTTCAGGTTGGCATGATTGAAGTCTCCAGCGAAGATGGTGAAACCGTCAGGGTGCGCTGTCTGCTGTTCACTGACAGTTCACCAAGTGCCGCGATCCTGTCGCCTTCGATGTTGGTAGGCGGGATGTATACCGCGACTAGCAGAATCGCGGTAAATTCCCTCGGCAGGTAAAAAGGACGGCACTTGATGATCACAAACTCTGCAAGTGGCGAGCAGTGCTTACATACCACCACAGAGTCCCGGCACCATTCCTCTCGGATATAGACGCATATTCCACCTCCTCGCGACTTTCCCCCTCGTACAATGGCACGGTCCGCCCGATAGCACGCTAGCCGCTCCAGATGCACAGCAGAGTCCGGAATGTTGTCAGTCAACCAGGTCTCGGCGAACACGAGCACACAGCAGTTCCGCACCGTCCGGTTCGTAGATATGTTTCTTCCTATGTGCGTCTAACAAGCCATAAGGGCCTTTACGGCAAAGATGAATACTGACCGGTGTTTCCGCTCTCATGATTTAAGCTTCATGTTTGCAGTTTAACACCAAAGCTTTAGCTTATGTTAGGTTACGGATTTTAGTTATTGATCTGACTCCAAATTGCGATCAACACTTAACACATAAATTGCTATGTCCTAATCCACACACTGGCGCACCTAACAATTTTGCGAGTTCGTTCTGTCAAAGAGAAGACCAGTAGATCAATCAGACCAAATTTACCAATTGTTTATTCCTGACAAAGCGCACTAATACAGGCCTGGGTCCCGGGTCCCTCACACTAAAGCTCGTGCGTTTTTGTGACCACCAAAAGACGACACATTCTTCCGGGTTGCCCAGTTTTGAAGAAACACAATATGAATATTAAAGCATGCAAAACATTGTGAGATGATTGGTCGATGGCCATCTCCTCCCCGTCCAGGTGTTGCTGAGGTCAGGCGGTTGGGTTTTCCCCGTGAAGCCCGGCCACATAGACGTGCTGTTGTTCTCGTTTCTCACCGACCTTGAGCTGTTCTCGTCCGGTACTCCCTATCTGGGCCTATTCCACAACACTTCGAAGAAAACAAGTTCATGCAGTTTGCCTGCAGATTCTTCGTCACCCACCAATCCACACGAGCACTCCAATACTAGATATTAATATGATTATAAGTTTAACACAACCTTAAAAAATATGTTTGCAAACTCCCGAAAGCACATTTCCCTTTAAATCATTGACCTAATTTTATTCTTAATTCAATCCCAATCACGAATGCCCACTACTTAATACTTTACTTGGTGTTCTTTTGATAAAAAGTGCCCCTTGCAATGTCATTTTTATTTGTTGTTTATTTACTCTAAGTGATTCAAATCTTTGACTTATCCTTACATGTGTCCTTGTATAGTCTGATGTCATAACCAATCTATAATTCCTCCCAAATTTAAAATCTGCAATCATAATTTAATTTTATCCAATTCTACAATGTATGTTCTCTCTTACTCTCACATTTTTATGAGGGCTGGGCACTCTCCTCGTTGGACGAGTTTCTGCCCACAACCCTCAGATTATTCTATAATTTCTAATTTTTACATTTAACAATGCAAATCTGATAAACCATTGTCTAGCACACCGTTTCCGTGCACCAATTTAACGCAATTCCATCCTTTATAACGAACTGATACACAAAGACAAACATACACAAACAAACACACGGGCCCACAAACATAGACATGACAATCTTCCCAGTTGATAACAAGGGTGGGGGGAGGGGCAACTGAAGTGCGGAGAGCCTCGCCACCACCACGTCGCACAATGTAACCCTCCACCTCTGTCCAAAATGTGCATTTGTGCCCACCTGACCGTTTGGCCCAAACTTTAGAGCCGCACCCTTTTGAAAACAAAAATGGTTACAGTTTAACCCCACCACACAATGGGATATAACCTTCATGTTAATTAAATATACATTCTTTATCAAATTCTTGTTAAGACATTTTTCTGACTCCAACTCTCATGCAAAATCAAAATAAAATCAACAATCTTATACAAATCAACTTATTGTTCTTCATGAACCACAAATCATCACTTCCATCCCATGAACAGCACCACAACTAATCACTCACTTCTTCAGCTGTGCCGCTGTCCCATCTGACAGCCAAGCCTGCTTTCCACACAATATCATCGTAGACACACTTCAACAATTATGTTGCGACCTGGTTAACCCAGTTACACTTCGCCCTAGACAACAATATAAGTCTCTAAGGTCGCACTATTGAGGTCGCCAGGCATCCGTCCTGCTATATCAGCGATGCCTTCACCATTTTTTTTCTTTTTCTTTTTTTTCTTTTCACGAGTCCCCGACTCGTATTGGTGGCCTGGCCGATCCAATCGACCCCGACCTTAGGCAACAGTATAAGTTCCTAAGTGTCTACTATTGAGGCCACTCAGGTCCCTATGTGCTAGTCACTGGCATCCCACAAGTTCCAGCGGTGTGAGCGCCCTTTGCTGATCAGACAAAGTCCTCACCACCTTTCTCTTAATTCACCACGACTCGGACATCCCAGATGTCCCTCGCCTTAGACAGCCCTATAATGTTCTAAGGTCACACTATTGGAGTCGCTCGGCATCCGTCCTGCTATATCAGCGACGCCTTCACCTGTTTTTATATTTTTAATTTTTTTCCACAAATCACTTTTACCAAGTTCCACACAAACACACACTTCTATACAACCACCATTCCTGAACACAGAGCTGAAATTATTAATTTTTGTATTCCGCTTTCACTTCACAACATTGCTGCACTGGGAGAGAGAAAAAAGGTTCCCCCTTACCTTTTGTGCCGATCGGACTGCAATATTGTTGAGCAAGAGCGGAGAAGGAAGAATCCTTTGTGGAGCATGCACTTTCCCTTCTGAAGAAATCACGTCGGATGGTCACCATTTGCTGGATTCTGTCCACAATTTAGGGAGCGCGTTATCTGCGCCTCACGGCAAAAGCCTTTGCCAATCACCTGTTATCCAATTTACTCACTGCGTGCTCGTTTGATTTCTTCAGATTTAGGAAAATGCAAAGACACTGAAGCAGAAATTAGACTTACACAGATTGGTTGAGTTCAATCACAATTCTTGTTCAAAAAAGCTCTGTTTTCAGGAAAGTACAATACAGCGCTGGGCCCTTCAAGAGCGGAAAGTCTCCATTCAGAAAAGGCAAAGTCCAAGGTTGTTAGATCACTTTTATATTCAGTAGCACATTGTGGGCCGAGATTGATGGGTGATGAGTCTTCGGGGTGGGGCAAGTTCGAAGGAGAGTCTGCTTCCATGGGAGTGGTGCTGGTTATGGACGGTTCGGTGTGTAGGTGGGGGGCTGTTGGTGTGTGTGTGTGGAGGGGGGGCTGTTGTCTTCCATCCCGTCTTTCGGCCTTGGCGATCATCTTTGGCCGAGTCTTTGGGCGGCTCCTTCTGGCACCTGCTGGTTTTATCTCCACGTGACCTTCCTGTGAACATTCTTCTCCAATCTTGGACATACACTGTCGTACCTCATTCTTATTCTTTTAATTTTGTCATTTTGTACGAAATTATGTTAGCTTTTGGCTGTGACATCATTAATCTATTGCTGTTCTTTTGATACATCATGTCTTTGCTTATTCTTAGTTTAATCATGCTTCCAACCGTATCTTTTCTTTGTTAGGCAAACTATTTCCCTCTGTGCAGAGCGTTCAGTAGTAATCAAAAAATGGCATCTAGCATTAGTCAAAACATAAGATACAATCAAGTACTGAACGGTCAAGACGACTCTGGCCGTGTCCATGATTCAGAGAAAAAACATCAGGCATGCATCACACAGTTCCTTAAGGGTCATTAAGCTATTTAGGCAATATATCAAAAGTCATTTGTTATTTCAAAGTGCTCAGAAATATATCAGATCATAAAGTTATAAAAACCTTTCTCATCACCACTTATCAAAAATGTCTAGTTATGTCTTCTTTATTGATTTGGTGTGTAGGTATAATTATATGCTTAAAATGTTTCTTTTATTTATTTAATATGTGAATATACTTGTCTGCTTATGTACTTTATTCAATGAGGTTTGAGCATATCTGTTTTTGTAGCTAGGCAGGACTTTTTGTATTTTGACCCCATTTCCTGCACTTGCAATATTTCAGTTGATTTGTAATGAATCCAGAATGTATGACATTTTGTGTTTTTTAATTGCATTACAGAAAATAAAGAACTTTATCACAATATTCTAACTTTCTGAGGCAGTCCTGTATATAACAACTATGGAAGTAAAATAGTATTATACAAAATGAACATGCTCTCGTTTGAACCTCGTTCTTGTCCAGTTTGGAGCTGTTCTGGTCATAGTACTATATTTTTTGTTGAAGTTGGACACCTTGCATTTGAGCATATTCTAATCGAATTTAGGTCTCTTCTCGTGCCGTTAACTTGTTCAACTGCAATTTGGGTTAGGTTTCAGCAACCACTTCCATGCAGTCCACACGAAGACCTCTGGACAATTTAAAGAGTGCAACAAAGCTATCGTGTGAGGAAAGCGGAGTGGCTGGAAAAATCCCACTCCAGCACAAGGAGAACACGCAGACTGAACACAGAAAGGTGGAAGAGGAGCTCCGAACTCTGAACAACAGGACAGTGAGGCAAACGTGCTGAGCAGTGAACACTCCAACTTGCTAGAAAATGAGAAGTGAAATATGTGAATGCCTCTTGAGTGTTTGGCGCAGCTCTTCAGTGACTGTGTGAGATTATGCCTCCACCTTGTGAAAGGACACAGCAAACCATGTGCAGGAAGTGAACAGTTGGACATGGTGGTTTGGGGGCATGGCCAGGGGCGTGCAAATGCTCAGGAGTTGCCCTCTGCTCCCAGCCAGCTGATAAGCTGCCTTGCACCATCTGTCCGAGCCGTTACAAAGCCGCCGCGGGGGCAGACAGCGAGCCACACGATTGGCTGTTAGGTGGTCCAGATGAAGAATGAGGCGTGGTCAAGCCGATTGATAAAGAGCAAGAGGCGGAGCCAAGCGAGCCCACAAGTGAGAGAAGAGGAAGACCTGCCATGTTGCCGTGGCAACGCAGAGGACATGACATCAGAGGACATGCAGGTAAGCTAACAGCTACACTCATCACAGCAACATCACCATCTCATCTGCTGCTCTATATGTGTGTGTTGGGGTATTTATACGTGTGTGTGTGTGTGTGTGTGTGTGTGTGTGTGTGTGTGTGTGTGTGTGTGTGTGTGTGTGTGTGTGTGTGTGTGTGTGTGTGTGTGTGTGTGTGTGTGTGTGTGTGTGTGTGTGTGTGTGTGTGTGTGTGTGTGTGTGCGTGTGTGTGTGTGAGGGAATCCTATTAGCCTTCTATTTGTGTTCTGTAAAAGTCGCACTAAGCATCTTCTTATCTGTGTGTCTATGCATATGTATGTGCGTTTGTGTGTTCTAGTGTGTAAGTAATTGAGTTCAAGGGTACATTCACTTGCAGTCGGTAAATTTGGATCTTCACACATTTTGTCTCAAATTTAAAGGAATTTGAGCTCAATCAAATGGAGTGTGTGTGTGTGTGTGTACGTGTACGTGTACGTGTACGTGTGTGTACGTGTACGTGTGCATGTGTGCATGCGCGTGGAAAGCTTTGATTTGGTCTGATAATCAATACAAGTGTTAGCGACTGCTGTGTCACTACTGATGTGATCTTGTCCTTCCTTCTCTGATGAGAACATGTCTTCTTTTTGTTCTCTAGTTTGACAAAATGACAACAGAATATTCCCGGTGCTCCACTTCCAGCCCAGAGCCTCTTCCAAACATTTAGCATTCATTTTGTTGTCAACCGGTTGGTCCGGAGACATCACCAAGCTCTTGAGAAAACATTTTGTGGTCACAATGTCCCAGTTGGGGAAAGTGCTGCACCTGTACATCGAGGTACGCTCTGCGGCTGAGGAAGAAGGAAGAGTTCCTGGGATGGGAGATGATGCAAGGGATCACCTGATCCTTCAGTGTCCAGATGTTCCCCCTCCTTCTCAAAGGAGCTCAGCCCTTTCCAGCCTCGACCCAAGCCCAGATCATTCCCCATGCACCCGGTGCAGAGTGACGGGCATACGGCACGGCTCACCTCCCTCAAGCTCGTCCTCCAGACACTCGGTCAGCCCCCAACAGCCGGATGCTGTGGATTCCTCTGCTCACTTCCACCAGGAGGACACGTTTGAGGACTTACTTCAGGTCCTGACACGCACAAGTACCAGTCAAGGACATTGGTGCTCAATAGCACCGGACGTCAACCCCTATGTAAGGCGGAAGCTCAGTGACCCTCCGCCACTCTTTGGCCACACGACCACGCCTTCGACCACGCCTTCGACCGCGCCTTCGACCGCGCCTTCGACGCCGACTTTCCACCGCCAATCCCGAGGATCAGGCGCTCAGGAGATGAAGACGTCTATGGTGACCTTCGGCTATATTGAGAAAGCCAACGCTCATATGTCAGGCGGCCGAAGGGACTCCAGGCAGGATGAGAACTTTCTGTCCAGCCACCTCAGGAAGCGACTGAGTGACCCGTTGGGAGCTCGCAGTCAGCTCAGACAGACTCAACCCTGCCCCGTTCACCATCGCCCTTCGAGCAAACCCGACTCTTCTTTCCCACACAGAGATGTGGTCGCTCGAGACACCACCCACCGAGCCTTGGAGGAGTCTGGCTCCCCGGAATTGAGGCGGCGCTTTGTAGGTGGCGCCATTGACAGCTCCAACACAACGTTGCCGCAACCCCAGAGGTCGCCGACCTGCCGCTCATGGGCCGGGTCCCTCATCCTTCCCCACGGGACCCTCACTTTGCCATCCAACGCTCAGCTCAGAGACCTTGACTGGAGCGTTAGTCACAATGGGTTGCCGGGAATCCCAGCGTCCGATCGTCTCTGCGCCCGCGCTGGGTTCTCATCCCACGCAGCAGCTCGGATGTTTGGGGGTCATTCTCGCCCCCCTCTGCGGCTCCAGCAGTCATCTTGGTCAGGGGACAATTCCGGCAGAACTGGGCGGGCCGCGGATGGTCCAGGCGGCAGAGCAGGTCCCGTGAGCAGCACTGCTCATGGTGCCAGAAGCTCCTCCCCGTTTTCCCATGCTGACGTTTTTGGGGGACGACACGCTCCCTCTCCAACGCCTTCCCAAACCGAGTCCTTGAGGTCACTCAGTCCGAGTTTCGGAGAGTCGTTGCTTTCAAATCCCCAGCTGCATTCCAGTCTTTGTCAGGACCTCTCCTTGGAGCGATCGCAGGAGAGCAAGGCCAACCCACAACGGACGTCGGACAAATCCAAACTTCATCTCCATCCAGAAAGCATCTCAGCTGCATTGGGCTCAGCTACGACTTTGCACCCGCCCCAGGAGCGTCATTCAAACACCAGTCAACCAGTTGGCCTTCCCTACTTGCTCCATCACCACCAAGAACGGAGGCACGGCGATGGCTCACGCAGCCCCGAAGCCTCCACAAGACTCCCCTCCTGGCAAGCGGCTGCAGGCTTCTGGCAAGCGGCCTCCTCCTCAACCTCCTCACAGCAGGGGCTCGGGAGGACCAGACCGAACCAATATAAACTGCAAGTCTGTCAGGACAAGTCCAGATGCTCCAAACTCAAAGAAGAGAGTTTCAGGAAGTGCTCAGAAGACAAGGATTGCTGTACAGAGGCTGGCTCTTTGTCCGGGACTCAACAAGAAAATCTGCAGGATCTCAGCGAAGTAGTTCGGAGCTCCGGAGAGTTGAAGGGAATCTTGGGAGAAGGAAACGTGTCTCCAGAAAGCGGGTGCCGCTCCACCTGCGATACGGGCTCCGGGATCCAGGTTGGTGGTTAAGCGCCAGAGCTAATGTCTGCCATGCAACAGCAAAAACAAACATCCAACAGCGTCAAGTTGAGCTTTGAATGTCTTGTCTTAGTTGAGCAATACTTTTACGTTGGCTCCTTTCAATCTGCAGTCAGGCGCAAGTTGGGCCGAGAGTCCGTCTTCAAGGTCACAGAAAATCACCCAAGCCAAGTGGAACTTCCTGTTTGGAGCACAGAGCTGGGAAGGCTGCAGCAAAGTGGGTAAGGAACAAGTCATCGCCTTGATGACCAGCATGTAGGATTTACATGTTGCCGTGTGATGTTTAAGTCAGCTGCAAAGCTTTGAGGCCAATTAGCTCGAGCTTAGCAGCGCTATCGCTAGCTTCTCACTTTCCCTAACTGTCCGTGTCACTCCAAATCATTAAATCCATCAAAATTTTCATCCTCTGTGTCACTTGTAAACAACGCCACTGCTGACTCCGGAAGTGCATGCGGCGCTGACGACGGACTCATCGTCAGTTGCGGTTCCAATTATTCCACAGAACTATATATAAACTATAAACTATATAACTATATATAAACTATATATCAAATAACTATAATATAAATAACAATTTTATCAAACCATCTGTGCCACTCCAAATCATTAAATCTATCAAAATCTTCGTCCTCCGTGTTACTTTTAAACAACGCTGCTGTTGACTTCGGAAGTACATGCGGCGCTGAGGTCACTCATTGTCAGTTGCGGTTTCAATTATTCCATAGACCTAGTGCGCCTTCATGCGGTTTAAAGTGAAAATAACGTGAAGTGATCAACTATAGGTGTCAAACTCAAGGCCCGGGGGCCAGATATGGCCTGTCACATCATTTAATGTGGCCCGCGAAGACAAATTGTGCATCAAATTTGCGTGTCAACACTCAAATTGCAAATTGTCTTCGCTTTTAATAATATCTTTTTTAAAATATTTGACCAGTTTTTACTCGTCTGATTTGAAAATGAGTTTTGTCAGTTTGTTTTGTAGCTTTTACTGTATATAATATGAGGTGCTCATACATTTATTTGGGTTGACAGCCATAATGGCCCTCCAAAAGAAGCTATGACTACAATGCGGCCCGCGAAAAAAAAGAGTTTGACACCCCTGAACTATACAGTCAAACCTCGGTTTCGAACGTCCCGGTTCTCGAACAAATCGGAATTCAAACAAAAAATTCGAGATTTTTTTTGCTTCGGTTGTCGAACAAGATTCGGAGGTCAAACCTCGCGAGATGAGCCGGGAGGACCTGAGAAAACCAGACCGCGCGGCCCGGATGCCGACTGACTTGTTATTGCATTTTCGTTACTTTGAGGATTGTATTAACCCCTAATCATGCCTCCAAAGAAAGCAACTGGGAGGAGTAGACCATCCTAAACCACAAAGACGAACTTAAAGCAATGCGACATTGAGCGCCCGGCGCGCTGCGATTCCGCGATCGGACCAAATTAAGCTTCTTGCACACTGAGGTCCACTTAAATTTTGGAAAGTACATCAAGACTTTAAAAATATTTTCAAAATTTCAGCGACAGCTCTGTCACAATAATGCGACCAGCGCCGTGCAGTTGCGCAGTGGGCGATGCGCTACGGTTGCGCGGTCGCCGGTGCGCTGCAGTTGCGCGATCGGACAAAAATGTGCAAATACAAAAATGCTTAAAAAAAGGCGGAGTTTTTTGTCTTGGAATGGATTAAAATTTTTTCTATTATTTGTAATGGGAAAAATAGATTCGGAATTCAACCGATTTGCTTCTCAAACCGCCCTCTGGAACGGATTGTGGTCGAAAACCGAGGTTTGACTGTACTAGTAAGTAAGTAATGTGTTCATGATCAAGTAATAATGTGTTCATAATTTCACATATGAGTCGCTCCTGATTATAAGTCACCACCCCTGGCCAAACTATAAAAAAGACTGCGACTTATAGTCCGGAAAATATGGTATGTGCAATTTTCATAACATATGTCCAAAAAAACGTGGCATTTCATCTGCGTACTTGGTCCTGAATTCAGGCACTCCTCATCCCGCCCCTGCCAAGCCAGCCGGTCGCAGTCCCATCCAGGGTCAAAGGTCTTCACCGTGTCAGTTGGAGGTGGAATCGTTTGCCTCCGACCGCCAAGGCTTGTCCTCCGAGACGGCTGCGGTACGGTGCGGCGTCAAATACTCGAAGACGGATCTGGACCACGTATCACTGCGCTGCTACAAAGAAACCGACCTGGATGAGGTTACGTCATCAATTCAGCATTCTGATGACTTGATTGTTTAGGATCAGTGCTTTGAATGTACAGTTGAAAGCACATAAACACGTGCCTCAAATGATATTGGTCACTTTTAGAGAAATACAGCCTGTGGCGATCCCATCGCTTTCACCGAACACAGGGTATATTGACTCAGCGGCACTTGTTAGCATTTGGACACTCAAAAAATTGAGAGGCTGTTCCAGCGAGTAGTGTCTTTTGTACGCTTACGCAACAGAACCAAATGTTGGCTGCTTGGTTTGCGTTGTCTCCCGCCCCCCCCAACACCATCATTGACGGGTATTGATCCCTTGTTTTGGATTGAATAATGTCAATGACGGCGACTGGGGTGACAGTTGTGTTGACGCAGGTGATGCAGGTGGAGTCGGCCAAGGAGGATCGGCCGAGGCGGTTGTACTGGAGCGAGGGGGGGGGGACGCCAACCAAGGAGGACGACAATGAGGGCACGGTGGTGAGGCGGAAGGCCGCCCCTTGCTGCGACGGCACCTTCAGTACGTTTCCAAAAGGGTGAGAGGTCATATCCACCATATCCCAGGGATGAGAATCTTCCGCGGATCCGCGGATTTCCGTGTTTTTTTCCGTCGGGAGTATCATTTTCGGGAATTGTGTAGATCCGTTGAGAATTTCTTTTTTTTATATGGGGGGGGGGCGACTGGCAGCAGTATTGCGACAACAGCCACCTTATTTTCGGCAGCATTTTGGTGCTACTTTCGTCACATCATTTGCCTACTCATATGCCTAATTAGCAAAAGTTTTAGCCAGCATGGCGGAAGTTTTAGAGAAAAAAGACGAGGATCGTGCCAGGGAAATAGACAAGTCGAACGGGATCAGGAACTGCTTCAGATGGGCATGGCTCGAGAGCCGCGTCATCTGACAACTCGGAACACTGTCCGTAACCACCTGCCTGACGGAACATATCCGTAAATTAGATATCCTGGGGAAGGTTTTGTGCATTCTTTGTCAAGATGTGATAAGCTATGGAGGTCGCAGCGCTTCGAACATTAAGGAGCACATCAAAACAAAAAAACACAAAGGTATGTTTTTACTTTTACAAACATGTGGGTAACATGATGTTACATGGAAGCTAATGTCAGGCTATTGTCATGATATCGTTAAGGAATAAATCTTCAGTGATAGATAGATAGATAGATAGATAGATAGATAGATAGATAGATAGATAGATAGATAGATAGATAGATAGATAGATAGATAGATAGATAGATAGATAGATAGATAGATGTTGCAAAAGAATTAATAGTTTTCATCAAAAGAAAAAACTCCAGAATTGATTGTGCCATTTTTATGTATTATATTCACCTTGGTAGCCCACCAAGCAGGAATATTTTTTTAACAAAACTGTTGAAATTGAGTGATGAAATTAATGGTTTTGGGGTTGCTATACTGCTAAAATCCAGGGGTTTCCAGGGAGGTTTGCCCCGTGAGCCGGCGGCCCAATGGGGGCCTGTGGCCCCCAATAGGGGCCCCTGGCCCTCCTGTGGCCCCCTGGCCCACTACGGCACCCATTGGGGGGGCCTGTGGCCCTTGGCCCCCTGAGGCCCCCATTGGGGGGCCCTCTGCCCCCTCCCCAGTGGGGCATGCGGCCCTCAGACCCCGGCTACTTTTCAGTGGGTTTTTTCATTTGCCGTTCTCATCCCTGATATTCGTTGCAGCCCAGCTAGGAGCTTTTGCGTGACCCACGTGAGCTATAAATTCTTGGAATGTCGTGGTGGGGTGGGAGGGTGACGCGACCGAGAAACTTTCTGACCCGGGTCGCTTGAGGCAGTGAGGCCACGAGCAATCCCAAAAGCGCAGAGGCCTCTCAACCTGGCGCGGGTGTGGCCAGAAACAACCATTGCCTCCTGAGGCCTTTTGGGCGCTCCACGAATGGCGATAGAATGACCATCAGGGAGGCAGGCGGGCGGGCAGGCGCAGGCACGGCAGGTCAAGCAGTCGGTCCAGCGTCAATGCCATCTTCCTGTTCAGGACGTCCGAGGCCAAAGGCCCGGCGGTAGCGGCGGCCCGCCGGCCGTACGACGGCCACCTGGACTCTTTCAGCCGCCATTTTGAAAGCATCATGGAGAGCCATCGAGCCAAAGGAACCTCCTACAGCAGCCTGGACAGCGTCGACCTTCACACCTCGGGATCCACGTCTGTCTTTGCCTTTGACCTGCCCACGCTCACCCCAGAAATCCAGGTAGAAATCCTTTGCCTCTTTGGGCCTCTCGTCTAAATGTCATTTTGGCACTTGTGTTGTGTTCTTTGGACTGGACTCGCGTAGCAACTCGTAGCCGACTTGTTTCTGGTTGGTTTGTTTCTTGACCTCTTTCTTTAATGGGGCTGTGTGTGTGTGTGTGTGTGTGTGTGTGTGTGTGTGTGTGTGTGTGTGTGTGTGTGTGTGTGTGTGTGTGTGTGTGTGTGTGTCTGTGTGTTGTTTCTCTCCCAGCTTTGTTGGTTTTGTGTTTGTGTGCATGTGTATGTGTGTGTTGTTTCTTTGCGAGCAGCTTTGCCTCATTTCTTGCTGTTTTGTTGTGGACTATCGTGGCTTCTTTATGCTGCCGTTTGTTTTATTCATCACAGTTACTGTTGTTTTTTGAAATGTCATTTGTGACTGAGTTTTTTTCCGTGTTCCAGGACTGTTACTGGCTTCTGACGGTTGGGTTTAAGACTGCTGCTTGTTTCTTTCCGATGGCCATCGTCATGTCTCACGGCACAGTTTGCAGTGCCATATGTTTGTTTGCGAGACTGTCATCTGCATGTGGTTCCCGTTTGTGTGCGCAGAGTCGGATCTGCGAGAGTGCCAAGAACATCATCCAGCTGAGCCTCGCCCCTTTGCCGGCACCGGGCTTCGCCTCCTCGCGAGGAGGCTCTGAAGACGCTCCGACCTGGACTGAAGAGGCGCAAGAACCAGGGCGGCGCTCCATTCTCAAAGACAGCTTCCGCCAAGCCAGCTCGGCACCAGCTCCTCACTGCGCTGCTGGGTGAGTCTCTAGCACCATTAGCCACATGTGTCGTCTGGAAAGATTAGCTGGAGGCGCACAGGAAGGCATGTATGCCTTTAAAGAAGCACAGGATGACACAAACAACTAAATCCTCGCTTTCCGTTTTAGGGAGCCTGCAGCGACGGAGCGCTTGGCGTGTTGCCCCCGCAGCCACGACAGGGACTCGCAGGGTGACAGTGCCGAGGCTGCCAAATGCCTGGCTCGGCGCCTCCATCAGCTGCGAGGGTTCCGCAAGTCTGACGTGTCCTCGCACCTCAGCAAGAAGTCTGTCTGCGTGCGCCCGTGTGTGCCTGCTCTCCCTGACGTAACGCATGTCCATGTGTTTTGGCAGTAACGAGTTCAGTCGGATGGTAGCAGAAGAATATCTCAGCAACTTTGACTTCCAGGGCCTCACCATCGAGCAAGCCCTCAGGTTGGCAGCAAGCAATCTTGTGAGCGAGCGCAGCAATTTGTACGCGTCACGAGTAAGTCATCGACTGCTTCTGCAAACATGTCCGAGATCCTCGCAGCACGCGGACGCCGACAAAACGTCCAAAACGCATCTTTCGCCTGAGATGCCCGACTTGATCAACAATGATCATTTTCAAAGGTTGCTCGGATGCGCTTCTGTTCTGTCACCAATGGGACAATAACAATGTCATTCTTTTTCTTTCTCTTTCAAACCGTACGTTTGGCTCAAGTGCAATATTACAAGTACATTGCTTTTTGGTTTTGATTCACCTCATTTCCATTCTTTTCAATGGGAAAAGATTATTTGAGATGCCCTTGTTTTGAGTTGCAAGCATGGCGACGAAAGGAATTGGACTCCAATCTCAAGCCACCACCAAACATCACGCTGATGTCATGATCGTTCCAGAACCTTCCTGGGCAAGTTGACCCTGACTGGAGAAAGTCAGGAGCGAGAGCGTGTCCTGGCTCACTTTTCCAGAAGATACGTCACCTGTAACGCACGCAGCCACGCCTCCCAAGGTGCGCGCCGCGATGCATGCGCACGCGCCCTCCCGCACGATGCAGCCTTACACGCTGCACGTGTTCTTAGACGGCGTCCACATGCTGACTTGCGCCCTGATCCTTTTGAATGTGGATCTCCACGGAAACGTGAGTGGGACTGACAGCTTGTGCTTGCGTTGCATCGTTACCGACCCCTGCGTGCCTACTTGCAGAATGTCGGCAAGAGGATGTCCTGCGCTCAGTTCATCTCCAACCTGCAAGGTCTGAACGATGGAAAAGACTTTCCGAGAGATATGCTGAAGGTAACAACACTCTCGCTCTGAGTGTGTGAGTCAATGTGTTGCAGAAATAGAGACGTCATCTTAGCAAGAGCACGTGTGCGTTTACAAGGGCCCACTGCAATACTTAGGATGACGTTATGCGTGATTGACAGCGAGGAGGCAGGCCATGGCTGTCTTCCGTGCATCCTTATTGGCCGCAATGAGAGCAAGCTGAGCGAGGGGAGTGAAAGCGAGGGGTGAGCGAGCTAGGGTAGAGCGAAGGAGACAGTGAGGGGAGAGTGAGGGAGCGAGCGAGTGAGGGGAGAGTGAGCGGCTCGCCTCGTCACTCCAGTACCAGCGCCAGAGGGAGAAGAGGCAGGAGAGTGTTTTCCTGCAGGTGGAAGACGTGAGGAAGGGAGGACACACGCATTTCGTGCTCTCCTTTGCTGAGTCCGCATCCCGACAGGCAGCGGCCATTGAAGGAACTGCAGCGGGGACAAAGGAGGAAGGCGGCTGTTGCTTCGTTGGACAGAGGACCACATGTGACCACACCCACCTCAGCACCCCCTCCCCACCTTCACACAGGCCCTAAAATGGTCGTCCCACAATCAGGGGGCGACATTGCCATCTAAGCACCTCAAGGGCACCGCCTTCGTTGGCCGGCCAGAGAGCGACCTCGTTGTCCCACTGCCGGAGTGCCGCACCACGGGTTCTGCGTCGCCATTTACTGCGTGAAAGGTTTATCTCTTTTATCATTCGGCGGGAGCTGAAGCAACATGATCGGCGTCAATAGCATCCAGTCGACGAGCCGTCTGCGTTCGCGCTCGTTGGGTTGGGTGCGGAGCAATCACGATCCCAGTGACCGGCAGTCGTTCCGGCGCTCCAGGACGCCGCGCTGTCGCTGGCTCAAGCCGCTCGCCTTCCCCGATCTGCTGGGACAAACGCAGGACGAGGCACCCAGAAGCACCCAGCACAAGACCAAGAAGCACAAGACTGATGAGAAGAAGGACAAGGTAGAAGCGGGAGGAAGGGAGCAAGCGAGAGCAATCGCAGGGCACATCGAGAGCAGAGGTGCCCAAGTCCGCTCTTGGTTGGGAGCCTCGAGCTGGCCTGTGTTAGGTGTGTGATGAATTACCTGACGATGTGTCCCAGGTGAGTCGCATTCATGATGCACCCAAAACAGGCCGGGTCGATGGGGGGCTCTCCAGGAGCCGACTCAGGCAGCCCTGATCTTGCATCCGGACGCACGATGGCCAAACACAAGTTGATGTCGGGGCACATACGGACAAGTGCACATTTGCAATCTCCGTACAATGAAAAGTCTTGAACAAAGGAAAACGCACCTTGAACATGAGGACCACATGCGAACTACGCAGGGGACGTTTTTGTCAAGCTCGCGACAGATGTGCTTCCTGCTCGCTTGGTGTCCCGTTCGCAAGACATCCCGCTTCCGCCGCACTCCTTCTGTATGGGGCGCTTCTTTTGCTGATTGCTGGCCGATGTGAAGCTAACTCATGTGCCGTGCCGTGCGTTTCTTTGCAGTCGTTGTACGCGTCCATCAAGAACGACAAACTGCAGTGGACCATGTGAGTTCCTTAACGCGAGCTCTCACCCACACAGTCACACGCACACAGCTCACACACAGATGGGAGGGGGTGAGGCATTTATCTCCATTATTCTCTGTTTCTCCAGCGACGACGATGAGCTGCAAACGTCCACGTGGGACTCGGCCGACGGTCGGACGGACTCTGCCTCCCGCACCCTGAAGCGAGCAGGGAGGGGCGTGGCCCGGCGGCCCGACAGCCGGCTCTACAAGTGCGGCTTCCTGGTGCGCAAAGTCCACGCAGACGCTGACGGCAAGAGAAGTATGCGCGTGTCGCGTTCTAAACACAATATATGCTGTCATGTCAAAAGTAGAGTGACCAGATCCCAATTCACGAGATGGGGGACAAAGCCTATGTGTGTGTGGGACAATGTGCGATACCAATGCATCAAGGTAGTCTAATAGAACTTTTGAAAACATAAACATATCTATTCTGCCCCTTTGCTTAAAACATTACTATGATTTGCCATTTGGTTGATTCAGTAGTACAGAATAACCTGCAAACAAAAACTTAAATATATCTCATTCAAATGCAACTTTCCCAAGTTTTCTCATGTGAGAAAACAGTCAGTCAGCAACAGTCATTCTTTCATGCAATTTCATAGTGCCTCTCAAGTTAATACACACCTGCAATTAAACAGAACAGACAATCAAGGCTACAATTGTATTGCAGTTCAACAACTGAGAGCAACATCATAAACCCAGCACAACTCCAAACACCACATTAAATTGTTTGCTCTACTAGAACAACAATACTGACCCACATATTCAAGTAGAACATAGACTCTATAGGCTGATTATCTGTACAAACTAAAACTCACTCAGCTCCAAATCACATAGATTAACTAAACAAAAGATATGTATTTGAATATTATCTGGATTTACTGGACAATGCCAGTTAAAGTCACTACATAAAATAATGTTTTACCGTGTGGTAACTAGCTAGTTCAGCTGCTGTTACCTTATCTGCATTTGAATCTTGTTTGGGTTTTAGCAGGAATGTATGCATAGACTGGGAAGCCTCCTTTTGAGCGATACATTTTCTGCGAGTCTGACATTGTCCGAGTCGTCTCACGTCATATTCACCTCCGCGTGTGACGTAAAAATGACTCAAGCACACTTCACAGAAAACTTTACCAGACTTGCCTTTCACTGGTTTCACCAAGGGGTAGATAGTTTCCCAGTCTGAATTGTAGCCGCATCTCCACTTCTTGGTCATTGTAGTTGTGCTGTCCTCCATGTCTCATCCTGCCGTTCTGACTCTGACCTGATTTGCATTGTGGGCGCGCGTCCCAGTTTGATTGACATTATCGAACAGCCCGCCCCACCCACAATTTGATAATGCCAGATTATAACTGACTGTCAATAACAACGTCTCAATTTGCAGGACATGTGAAAAGTAATAAAAATGCGTGACTGTCCCGCACAAAGCCGGACATCTGGTCACCGTAGTCAAAAGGCTGTTGTGACTGCAGGTGTATTTTGGAGTGTTGAAGGTTGCCGAGTTCGAAGTTCAAGCAAGCCAGGGGGAAACATCACGTCTAACGTGTCCCGATGCTTTTGTTGTGTGGCAGCGGCGCGGGGCAAGCGAGGCTGGAAGTCCTTTTACGCCATGCTGAAGGATGGCGTGCTGTACCTCCAGAAGGTAGGTAAGGGAAAAAAGGTAGAGCGCCCTCTTGCGCTCGCCACCATGTGGCTGCAGCCCTGCAATATTCTTCCAATCAATCAGTCCCATTCTTGTTTTTTTTTTTGGTCCGTGTCGCTTCTTTGGTATTGTTGAAGTCGCGGCGGTGGGTCCTTCTTGATGGACTCCCAGTGCTGAGGTCGCGCGCGCACGCTCTGATCTGGGCTGCAGCCTTCCTGCCATGTGAGGCGAGGCTTCTCGCCGGGCACTCCCGTCCCATTTGCGCCCGCCCTTCCAAACATGCACGCTGAGCTTCTTTTGAAGACTTCAAATTGTCACCAGCTGCAACCGGTTGCATACCTCTGGCCTAAAATCGGGCAGAATAGGCTCAAGAGAACAGCCAGATGAATGAGCTCTTAGTATTAATTGTGTGCGCTGACATCTGTGCAATCAATCGGCAGGAGGAGTATGGCGGCGAGCAACGGCTGACTGAGGACGATGCCAAGAACGGTGTTTCGGTGCATCACGCGCTGGCCATGAGAGCCGCCGACTACGCCAAGCGGCCCAACGTTTTCTACCTGCGCACTGCTGACTGGAGGGTCTTCCTCATGCAAGCGCCGTAAGGGAGCCGCCACCCTGAGCTGCCCTTGCAGAAGAGGTCACCTGGCCTGGCACATGGGAGGCCAGGCTGGGGCAAACTCAAGAAAGAGCTGCCTGCCAGCCTCGCTAAGGCCTGCCTGCGCCTCTCTCCCATTAGGTCGTGCGAGGACATGCGGTCGTGGATCACCCGCATCAACGTGGTGGCAGCCATGTTTTCAGCTCCGCCCTTCCCGCCTGCCGTCGGCTCGCAAAAGCACTTTGTTCGCCCCCTGCTGCCCGGATCCACCACCACGCTATCACAGGTTGCACGCAAGCATACTTTTCGGGTGGCATGTGACCACCGAAGGACGCCAGCCGTGGATGACACTTTGTTTTGTGTGTCAGGAAGAGCAGGCGGCGTCTCACGAAGCTCGCTTCCGGGCAGCGTCCTCCGAGCTGGACGAGCTGGCTGGCACCGCGCCGGACCACAAGGTTAAAGGTCGTGAGTTGGACGAGCGGAAAGCGCGACAAGAGTATTTGGAATTTGAGGTAGGGGACGGGCCTCGCGTTTTCCTACGAAACTTTTCATCGCGGTAGATACGTAGCTCACTTGAGAGCCTTTGACAATCATTCCTACGGACGCGACTATTTCAATTGTTGTTCCGATGGGAACAAATGCTTCTAAGAACAAAATCTGTTGGGGCCTCTTTTTCCATCCTTGTCACTCAAGTTGCCTTCAGTGGTAATGCCGCCGGAGAGAACACTGTGATGCTATCGCAATACCACGGAGGGCTCCGGGAGCCCAAGGGCACCCGCGTGATAGCCCGCTCGCCATCCATCACTTGTGCAAGTGTCGCACGTCTTTACCTTTGTGTGCGTCGTCTCAAGATGGAGCGTCATGGCTCGAATGCTAGTTGGCATGGTTTAAGCGTTGGTGTCCGCAGAGGTCCATCTGGGCAGCTGGCATGATGACGTTTGTTATCCCGTCAAGGAACAAATGCCTTTAACTTGCCAAAGTCAAGAAGGTGTGCTATTACTATCAATGCGAAAAAGCATGTTTTCAGCAGAACTGTTTCAGCAAGTGAGATACGTATACGCCCAGGCGGCACCCAAAAAAGGGCTAAACTCGGATGTGCAAGCGCCTTTAACAATTGTAGGCAATGACAAAATAGCCCTCTGATCATTCCCAAAGCAAGGCACGTCACGTGATGTCTTTTCCCCTCACAGAAAACGCGTTACGGCACATACGCACTGCTGCTCCGCGCCAAGATGTCCGCCGGCGACGAGGACTTTGCGACCTTCGAGGCGCGACTCTTTCAGGACAGCAGCCCGCAGAGGGCGCACTCGCCGCCTCATGAAGCGGGCGGCAAGGAGAAGACTCGCGTCAGCTCCACGCGTTTGCTCTGCGGCGGCGAGGAAAGCGAAACGAAGAACACGTCACCGCCGCACGCTTGCAAGTTGGCGCCCAGACAGGAAGGGGCACCGTGAGGCGCGCGTGCAGCAAAGCATCGTGAGAAAAAGGAGGATACGAGTAGCGAAAGCACCTCTCCCCTTGTCATGCTGTTGCCACAACTGTCATGCTGTTGCCACAACAGACGGGGCGCCGTTGACATGGCGATTGGATAAATCCACACCGTCACCAACGGAACGTGTACATCAACATACGTGCAGAGCTTCCAGATGTCTTTATTGATCATCTTCAAACAAATGTGAATGTCAGCAATATTTATGTCAAGCATGAAATGTATTTTTCACATTGACACTCAAAACAAAACGCTTTCCATCTCAACGGGGACTGGAGAAAAATTCCGAATGTTTTTATTTTTTTCACAGCCATGTCGTCGTGATTTTGGCGACTCGTCTGCCACTCAGTGATTGGCCGCAGGCGGCCGCTCGTCTTCTACAAGCTGACTGCCAAAGCCGCTGTCCACCGTCGATTCTGATTGGGCCAAAGACAACAAACACGCTTCATCAATATCGTCAGAAATATGAGCTCAACGAGCACGTTTATAACTCGCAGCTGTTACATGTAAGGAATGGAGATGCTGCCCCAAAACACAACAAACATTGGTGAGCAATCACAGAAGCTGAAGAAGGGTTTGTGTATCATGATTCCTTGATTTATTGCGCTGCCCACAATGGCCTTTTAGGGGCACTACATCAGCCTCCCATTTGCCAATATTGGCCTGAAACAATCTTAGTTGTCTATGTTTAAGCGCTAAATGGGTTTTTTTAGAATGCCGAAAACTCAACACTAGCTAAACATCCCTGTACCTCTAAAACATGCAGTTTATATATTTATTTCGCTCTTGTAGAATGGGACACTATCGCGCGGACCGCAGCTCTTATTTTGAAAAGTCAAAGCCGACTTCCACTTTCCGGTCATCAACGTGAGGACGGTGACAAGTGTGGCGAAGACAACACGACACTCACTTTGCTAATTTGCCAAGCAGGCAGGTTCAAATGGAAAGGTAGAGGAAGAAGAAAAGAACAACAGACAAAGAAGGGACCAAAGGGAGGTGGAGGCTGCCAAAGGTTCCTAATTTGCTCCCATCAACACGCTCGATGAGCCCAGTAGCAGGTGCGGGGAGGTGGGATCCCCGGGGTGTAGTACCTACAGATCTACTCGGGTGGTCAGATCGGCTAGGGAGTTTCTGCAATCTTTGACATCACCGGCCAATCTTAAAGCGTGACGTCTCCAAGAGGTGCATAATAAATAATCAGAGATCTTAATGCGCCACTTCACAACGGCGTGTACAGCGGTCACCTGACATGAGACGAGGAGAAAAGTAGTGAACTGGCTGCCCGAATCACCAACAAAAGGAGGAAACGTTCCCCGAGAGTGAGACTCGTTTCAGAGCCTTTTGTTGTGTGAGCGCTGCTGAATTTGTGCAGCAAGTAGCAAGTAGTGTTGTCGATTGAGCTTTGGCAATGTAGGGCAAATGCTTGAAACTCGGGTCCTGGGGCTACTTGCCCGCATGTTATCCGAGGCTGGCTCCTGCTCACGCACCCAATTCAGCATGTTTCGAATGAAGGAAGAAGCCCGATGACGATCCCAGTCATTTTGACTGGGCATGTCGCAGGAGTGGAAACCGCCAAAAGCCACCCTGAGGGACCTGAGTTTGAAACCGCGGATTTCTGTTGAAATTTGAATTCCACCTTTTGTTTGGATGTTTTTGTCTTATTGCAGATGAATGGGAATTGTTGAGCGCCACACACGACCGAAGTTGCAACGTCCGTTGCGCGCAGGGTAGCCCGTCTGATGTGTTCCTCGGTGTGTACCATAGCGAAGTACCTTGTCTGAGTTTGTCTTGCGGTGCACGCACGTCGGTGCCGTGGTGGCGGCGCAGCAAGCGAACGCCATCATGGACGCCCAGTGACTCCAAGGCCTCCAGCACGTCTTCCACGGGACCACCGCCCAGCTGAATATAAGGACAGGGTGATGACGACGATGACCAAGTTAGCCGGCGTGTGCTGTTCTGACCTGGTAGTGTTGCAGGAGGCTGTGGTAGGGGGCGGGGCTATCCTGGTAGAGGTGAGCCAGCGTCATCATCCCCAGTCTGTCGGCCAATTTGTTCCACGGAACACCAGCGTCGCTCAGCACCTCCTCCAGGTCACGAAGCGTACAGGCGTCGACGTGCCAACGCTCCCCGTCTACCGTGTCACCACCGCAAAAAGACCATGCGCGCCTTTTACTCGGAAAGCAACGGCGCACACATCAAAGGGTTGACAGCTTGACAGGTGACGACGTACCATGAACGACGCGGAACAACACGTCCTGAATGACGGAAGGCGCGTGCCGAGTCGCGAATGACGCAAGGTTCGTGGTTACAACATACGATGGCGTATGATGACGTGTGTCGACAAAGTGATGAAGCACGACATCTAACAAATGTGAACGCTGACGTCAGGAAAACAATGAAAGGAACGACAATACCTGCTGAAGTGCAAATGGGGCGACATCAAAAAGGATGCGTGAAATTAAATTAGGTGATGACATTTCTCGGCGTAAATGACGCACGATGACAGGAGAATGTGAACGACTCATAGGGGAAAGACACCAATGCCACGCAATGACAGCAGGACACGCGTTGGACCACACAACAGCAGGTGACGAGGCCTGAGACCAACCTGCTTTGCCTTGGCTCTTCTCGACGGCCTGCCACGCCGATGCAGACGTCAGCAGCTTCCTGACCTGTGGCGACATCGCATGGCCACACTTTGACTCTATAGGGGATAATGCGTCGCTTTCACTACCTTCTGACACGTGGTCAGGTCCAGCGGTGTGTGACTGCCCGTTCGCCTCTTGCGGCAGCCCTTTGGTTGCGAGGATGCTTCGGTCCCCACCACCTCCTCGTCCTCGTCAGAGGAACTTAAGACCAGCGGCTCGTCATTTTCCGCGTCTTTGTCCGCACCTGTGCGCAAACCCAGTTGGTGACTGTGCGTGCAGGCGGGCGGGTGTCAGTGCATTCGTACCGGCAGCGAGCAGCACAGAGCACAGCGTGTGCGCGTTTGCGGCAGCGGCCAGATGAAGCGGCGTGTTTCCTCCAAAAGTGTGAGCGTTCACGTCCGCCTTCAACTGTGACAAGAAAACAGGGGAGGCCTGTCAGCTGAACCAGCATCAAGAAAAGTCCTCTGATGGCCACGCTCGCTACCAGGTGTCCAGACTGAAATGGTGTCACTGGGACGACCGAACCCGGGAGGGCTGCACCTAAAGGACACGCTGGCGACAGACGGCATGGATACGCTACCTCGGTGACCAGCGTGCAGGCAACCTTGAGGAGGTTTTGCTCCACGGCCATGTGCAGAGCCGTGTGTCCGCCCTTCAGCTCGGGCGCGTCCACCTTAGCGCCACTCTCCACCAGCAGCCGTAAACACCGATGACCGTCGCGACGAACCGCCAGGTGAAGTGGGGCCAAACCTGAATGAGACCGGACCGGGGGACGATGGCGCTCAAATTTACATGAAAGGGACGTGACAACACGTGAGGCGTGTGAAAATGGCGTGCACTTGGCGAGAACCCGTTTGACGACCGCGTCTTCGCCCACTCACCATGGTAATCGGCTGTGATCAAAAGGTGGGCATGTGCTTGGTCCAGGTTGGACAGCGCGGCGCGTAGCGTGGCTACGTCGCCGCCCAGCGCTGCAAGGTGCAGCGAGCAGCGCCCATCTTTGTCCCGCAGGCCAGGGTCCACCCCCGCCTTCATCAGGGCCTCCACCACGCATGCTTGACGTGTCACCACCGCCAGGTGCAGTGGAGTCTGAATATCAAATCACATGCACGTTAAAGTCAAATTTAAAAAGTTAAAGTCCCAACGATCATCATCACACACACATCTGGGTGTGGTGAAATTTGTCCTCTGCATTTAACCCATCCCCATGTGATTTTGATCCATCCCCTGGGGGAGAGGGGAGCAGTGAGCAGCAGCGGTGCCGCGCTCGGGAATCATTTGGTGATCTAACCCCCCAATTCCAACCCTTAATGCTGAGTGCCAAGCAGGGAGGCAATGGGTCCCATTTTTATAGTCTTTGGTATGACCAAAGAACCCACAACCTTCCAGTCTCAGGGCGGACACTCTCCTACTAGGCCACTGAGCTGGTTAGGCCACTGAGATATATATATATATATATATATATATATACATATATATATATATATATATACATATATATATATATATATATATATATATACACATACATATATATATATATATATACACATACATATATATATATATATATATATATATATATATATATATATATATATATATATATATATATATATATATATACACATACATACACACACACACACACACACACCGCCATTTTCGGACAATAAGTCACGTTTTTTTTCATAGTTTGGATTTGGGTTTTGACGTGACGAAAGTAGTGCCAAAATGCTGCCGAAAATAAGGCGGATGTTGTCGCATCACTGCTGCCAGTGAGTTAGGTTTACAGAGGCAAGCTGATTTCCGTACTCACAGCTTAACTAATTTTGCCTTGAGATGTGCCAAAAGATGTCGTCGCGGCGGGCAAATGCTCGCGAGTCGCCGAGGCTAACGTTGCCCGGCCGCTTCCATATTCCCCCATATATAAAAAAAAAAAATCTCAACGGATTTACACGATTCACAAAAATGACTTTCGATGGAAAAAAACACGGAAATCCCCGGATCCGCGGAAAATTCTCATCCTTGTATGACCCACCTGCCGCAGGTGGTTGGCCATGTCGAGAAGGTGTCCCTGCCCGTTGTTAAGAAAGGTGTCAATCAGCTGGCAGGCGACGGCCGTCTGCTGATGGATGACCGCCAGGTGTAGGGGACTGCACAAGGAAAAAAGGCGGCATGTCAGAAAGGAAGCGGCCAGCGGGGCGTAAGGTCTTACTGACGTGTCTCCGCTGGCATCTGGCGTGGCACATAAGCATCCGTGTGGCTGCAGAAGGAAGCGAGCGTCACCACTCATGCAGTACCGCAGGAGGGCTTCACGCGCCCGACAGGTGGCGCCAGATGCTCTGGCCTGGAAGGCGGCGGCGGCTGCGGACCAGACGTGTCTGAGGTCAGGGCGTCTATTGGAAAATGCTCTCGGACTGGTGTCGTGCGCTCAGTGAAAATAGAACTTGAAGGAGTTGACAGGTGATGGAAAACATGATGACCTGTGAATGCGCAGCGGGGTGTCCTACCAACGACTGACAGTTGTCCGTGCTGGGGGGCAGAGCCCGCCATGTGTGCTCCTCTTCCTCCAAAGCCAACGATGCTCCCCGAATAGAAAACTCCACCGCCCCCCGCCGCGCCATTCATGCGTTGGCTGAAGTGAAAACCTTAGAGAGACAAATCGCAATGGTTAGCTTTTGATTTTAGCATTGGTTGTTTGCATTGGCCTCACCTTCACCTGTGGCGCCCCCAAAGCCGCCGCCGGCTCCTCCTCCTCGTTCGCCGCCTCCTCGCCAGGGCTCATAGTGGGGGAGGGGCTTTTGTTTCTTCTTCAGCACCTCCTCTTTGTCTGAAGGAGATCCCGGAAGATTTGATTATAAATGGATCCAACACTTCCAAAGCAATCAAAGGGAAAGAGCCGCAGCAGGTCACGGACGGGAGCCAAAACCCAACTTTGATTCAAAATCGCCGCAGGATGCTACGAGTGGGGCGACCTGGCTTGTTGCTGAGCTTGTTGCTGGGCTTCTTGCAACCGCTTCTCCTGATGGCTGACTTGGCAGAGCCAAATGGGATGCTCTTTGCATTTCCATCCATCCATTTTCTGTACCACTTGTCCCAACGGGGACGCGGGCGTGCTGGAGCCTATCCCAGCAGTCATCGGGCAGTAGGCGGGGGACACCCTGAACTGGTTGCCAGCCAATCGCAGGGCACACAGAGACGAACAACCATATGCACTCCCACTCACACCTACGCGCAATTTGGAGTGCTCAATCAGCTAACCATGCATGTTTTTGGGATGTGGGAGGAAACCGGAGTTCCCGGAGGAAACCCACACAGGCACGGGGAGAGCATGCAAACTCCTCACAGGGAGGGCCGGAGGTGGAATCGAACCCCCACCCTCCGAACTGTGAGGCAGACGTGCTAATCAGTGCACCACCGAGCAGCCCTGCTCTTTGCATTTACGCTCTGGTGTGAACCAAGCAGACCGCATAACCTCATCGGGGTAGCCGATGTGAAAACAGGTATGAAAAATCCTTTGCTGTGTACCAGGCCAAAGGCTCCATCTTTGGACTTCGCATGTTTGGTAGCGAGGAAGCAAAATGAAGACACTGACCTTGAACGTGCGGTATGTATGTGAAGTGTTTGGGGTCACTGCAGTCTCCCGCCTTCTTCCTCTTGAGTTGCAAGAAGACAGTGACGGGCCGCTCGAGCTCTGCGGTGTGGTACGGTGGCGTCTTGAACACGATGGCGTACTGAGGAGGCAAGCCAGAAGCCGGGGTCATGCCGGCGCTGGCCGGGTGAGTGTGCCACTCTCGTTTGACTCACCTGTTTGTGGACGTCTGTTGGAGCAAAGTCTCCGAAAGCCTCCCAGCCGCCATCCTCTTCCTCGTAAAAGCGGATCTCAATGTCGTCTAAGGCACAAACCATGTGAGAACGAGCTCACAAAAGCGCAGCGAGCTGTGCGGCTCGACTCGTCGCCACCAGACTAACAAATGAGGAACCTCGCTCAACTAGCCACAACAGTACGGAGCATCGGCACCTTTTTGGACTTTGTCACACAGAAGGAAGATCTCGTCTCCTCCGAGCACGGATCCGCATGTTTTGTCGATGCGAGAGATCTTCAGGTTGGATGCGTTGGGAGATTCTGGCAGGAAGAAAAAGGGAGGAGTGAATGGCTGAGGGAGAGGAGGGTGCAGTGCGATGTGGTGCAGCGCGCGGGCCCCACTGCTGTCGTAGATGGGGTTGGACACCACAGCCTTGAGCGCTCGCGTGAATCCTCCGTTGCTGTCCTTCAGGAAGGCGGTGAACTTGAGTCTAACAATGTTGAGGTCCACTAACTTGGACAGCTCCTTGGCGTCCTTGCTCAGGGCGCTCTCCTCGGCCACCGTCAGGTGGGCCGAACCTCCCCGACACCGACCCCGTTCCTCTCGCAGCCGACGCGTAAGAACCTCCACCACACCTTTCTTGGTCACATGGAGGATGCCGAGGTTGCTGAAACTGCCACGAAAAATGTCAAAGATGACCAAGACGTCAAGGGCGAAAAAGGATCAAGATAACGGCGACGAAGATGGGAATGATACTGACGAGGCGGTCAGGTCGTTGGGTCCCACGTCCAGGGTGCATGTCCCGTTCTCGTTGCAATGGCGTCCCACCAGGCTGTGAGCGTGCACGTGCGGCGGGTCCGTGTGAGTCACCAACTGGACCTCCACACGCGCGTGACCTACGTAGTTGTTGATCTGACAAGGACACATGCACAAGAAGTCGAGCAAACAAGATGTCAACCAAAGCCATCGAGGATGTTGGTGGCACGGGGGGAACCTTGACGGTGGGGTACGTCCTTCTGTTCTTCTCGCTGGAGGCTCCTGGCAGGCCTCCGTGCGAAGGACCCTCGCACTCGTAACGAAAGCGAAATCCCCGCTGGCAAGACACAAAAACAAAAAGATGCCAAGAACGGCGTTCATCATCGGATTGCTTGCTGGTTCGTTGCTCACCTGTTTGGGCTCTTCGATGATTTGGACATACGGGCCATGCGCTGAAACACAAAGACACACATGGAAAGTTAGCGTAGCTGCACGCGCGTGATGCTGACGACGTCACCGCTGTGAGACGAGATTACCTGTCTCAGGTACGTATGCTTCAGTCTTCACGTCCACAGGAGGAATGTATTCATAGGGCGTCAAATTAAACTGTAAATGAGCCAGCCCGCATGCGCACGTCAGTCGCACGCCATTAGCAACGCTCTATTCAATGGTGACCAATTTTAGTTAAAAAAAAAAAACTCACATCGTCGTAGCCGTTGATCAACTGAGTTTCCGTCATCCTGTGCTTGTTTGTGTGCGTGTGAGAGAGAAGAACAAAAACAAGTTTGACTTTCACATGACTCCTTTGCTTCCCGGCATGGTCACATTAGGAAAACCCTCATTATTTTTCTTTATCATCATTTATCATCTTCCCTCCTGTCCATCCGCACTTGCGTTTGTCTACATGTGACATGATAGTGACTGGAGACCAAATTGCCCCCAAATCTCCCAAGGTTGACTTGAGACCAGTCTGTCGTTTGCTTAAACGTGCCCTGACTGACGAGTGACGAATTCGTTTTTCTATCTGAGGTGAACATTGGCGGGCGACCAATCTCTCTCACCCAAGGTCAACTTTCCGTGTAGCCAGATTCCTTTTTTCGGGTAATATCTGAGCTCTCAGCATATTATTGACAGCTTTTGACAAGTGAGTGCGTTTGTCCATCCGAAAAGTTATTAAGTGAATGATCATATATTCTTATTTTTATGCTGACCAATCAAAAGTAATGAGGATGAGAATTTAAAAAAAAAAACGATTTTACCTGCTTTTGCGAGTAGTTGTTGATACTCCAAATCGCCCTAAGTGTCAGTATATCAAAAACACCACAGGACAAAAAAAAAAAGATGTACTTCCCAGGTGAACTTTCAAAACAAGCGTTTTGCGGTCAAAGGATTTGCATTCATCTCCTTTCCTGTGTTCGAGCACAAGAAGGTAACAGCGTTCTCTTGTTCGCGAGTCAGTGACAAGCTTCCCTAAAAAAACTCCAAAGTCGATTTAGAGCGAAGATTTCGCACGACAAAGCTTCGAAGCTGTTCTGTACAATCTAACTCTTGTTTTGAAAGGAAGCTCTGTTCGCGCTCACCACCGCAGGCGGACGGAGAGGTCAGCGTTGCCATAGCTACCGCCAGCCTGTCAGTCTCGAGTGGAAAACCCCGCATGTGGCGGGGAATTCCGGACCAACCGGAAGTTCTGCACCAGTGGGTAATAGAGGTGCCTTTTGTGTGTTCACTTGTCAAGCTTTGAAAATAATTTCAAACAGAAGAACATTTGGAAACAAGTATCTATACTCCTTTACAAAATACATTTGAAGTACTGTTTCCAGGTGCAAGGTACAAGGTACATATACGCAGATATGTATAGCTATATAAATATATATATTTGTCTGTATATACATATACACTATATATGTATACGTATGTAAATATATATATTTACCTGTATATACATATGCACTGTATATACGTACGTATATGTATGTGTATATACTCGAGTCCACTTCCGGCCCTCCCTGTGTGGAGTTTGCATGTCCTCCCCGTGCCTGCGTGGGTTTTCCCCGGAAACTCCAGTGTCCCCCGCTGGTGATTGCTGGGATAGGCTCTAGCATGCCCGCGACAAGCGGTACAGATTAATGGATGGATATATATATATATATGTATATATATATATATATATATATATATATATATATATATATATATATATATATATATATATATATATATATATATATATATATATATATATATATATACATACAGTAATCCCCGTTTATCATGGATAAATGGTTCCAAGCTTGACCACCCGTGATATGTGAAAATCCGTAGTCACTCTCTCATTTTTAACATACATATATTTTTTGTGTATCAATAAATGAATATTAAACCATATAAGTGCATTATGTTATCATTAGAACATTGAATAATAGTTTCAAATATGTAAATACTATATTAACAATACAAATGACATACAGAAAATAATGTATAAATGATATAAATATGATGTGTCTGTGTCAAAGTCAAAGTCAAAGTCAGCTTTATTGTCAATTTCTCCACATGCCAAAGACACACAAAGAAACCAAAATTTCGTTCCCCCCTATCCCACGGTGACAAGACATGGCTCACAACAGACAAACAAGTAAACAAGTATAACAAAAGCGTGCTGAATAAATAATGAATAAATAATACAACAATAAATAAATAAATAAGAGGAGCCAAAAAAAAAAAAAAAAAAAAAAGGAGCAAGTGCGCGTACAGCAGACATTCCTGAAAATAGCGCAACAGTGCCGCACGCTACGCAGAAGGGGGTAGCGAGTTCAGGGTCCTAACAGCCTGGAGAAAAAAGCTGTTGGCGAGTCTGGTGGTGCGGGAGCGCAGGCTCCTGTACCTCTTCCCAGAGGGCAGAAGGTCAAACAAAGAGTGAGCCGGGTGACTCACATCTCTCGCAATCGAGGTTGCCTTGCGGGCGAGATGGGAAGTGTAAATGTCCTTCAGGGAGGGGAGCGAAGCACCAATAATCTTACCAGCCGTATTCACTATGCGCTGCAGGGCCTTCAAGTTCTGTGCAGTGCAGTTACCACCCCAGACCGCGATGCAACTGGTGAGGACGCTCTCAACGGTGCCACGGTAGAATGTAGTCAGGACTGCCTGAGGAGCACATGCACGCCTGAGCTTCCGCAGGAAGTACAGGCGGCGCTGAGCTTTCTTTGCCAGTGACGAGGTGTTCGCGGACCAGGAGAGGTCCTCACTGATGTGCACCCCCAGGAACTTGGTGCAGCTCACCCTCTCCACCACAGCACCATCGATGATCAGCGGCAGGTGTTTTGTGTGACCCTTCCGGAAGTCAACAACGATTTCCTTGGTCTTATTGACGTTCAGCAGGAGGTTGTTGTCCCTGCACCACGTGGTCAGACGGTCAACTTCCGACCTGTACCGAGTCTCGTCGCCCTTCGTGATGAGACCCACCAGAGTCGTGTCGTCAGCAAACTTCACTATGCGGTTGTCGCTGTAGGTCACAGTGCAGTCATGCGTCAGCAGGGTGAAGAGCAATGGACTGAGCACACAGCCCTGGGGGGCCCCCGTGCTCAGCGTGATGCTGGCGGAGATTTTGTCGCCAACACGCACCACCTGAGGCCTCTGACAGAGGAAGTCCAGTAGCCAGTTGCAGAGGGAGGTACTGAGGCCCAGCTCGTCGAGTTTGCAGATGAGTCGCTGCGGCACAATGGTGTTGAAGGCAGAGCTGAAGTCCCAGAGGATCTTGGCTTGGTCATTCTCTACCACCTTTGGAGGTGTTTCCCACTTGGATCTTGGGACTTCCAGTCCATACTCTGCACAGATGTTCCTGTACACTATTCCAGCTACTTGGTTATGGCGCTCCATGTATGCTTTACCTGCCAGCATCTTACACCCTGCAGTTATGTGCTGGATTGTCTCAGGACCTTCTTTGCACAATCTGCACCTGGGGTCTTGTCTGGTGTGGTAGATTTGGGCCTCTATTGCTCTGGTGCTCAAGGCCTGTTCTCGTGCAGCCAGGATCAGTGCCTCTGTGCTGTCCTTCAGACCAGCTCTTTCTAGCCATTGGTAGGATTTCTGGATATCAGCCACTTCAGCTATGTTTCGGTGGTACATCCCATGTTGGGGCTTGTCCTCCCATGATGGTCCCTCCAGCACCTCATCTTCCTTTGATGCCCATTGTCTGAGACATTCACTGAGCACGTGATCCGTTGGGGCCTTATCCCTTATCCATCCTCCCCTCACTTATGGATCTTGGATGTTTCATCTTGGATAGTGGCTCTCACGCTCGCTAGTCCTCGGCCTCCTTCTTTACGGCTAGTGTACAGTCTCAGGGTGCTGGACTTGGGATGGAACCCTCCATGCATGGTAAGGAGCTTCCGTGTCTTGATATCTGTGGTCTGTATATCCTCCTTTGGCCACCGTATGATTCCTGCAGGGTATCTGATTACTGGTAGGGCGTAGCTGTTAATGGCTAGGGACTTGTTCTTGCCGTTGAGCTGACTTCTTAGGACTTGCCTTACTCGATGGAGGTATTTGGCTGTGGCTGCTTTCCTTGTTTCCTCGTCAAGGTTGCCATTTGCCTGTGGAATTCCAAGGTATTTGTAGCTGTCCTCAATGTCTGCTAATGTTCCTTCTGGGAGTGAGACCCCCTCTGTGTGGATTACCGTTCCTCTTTTTGTCACCATGCGGCCACATTTCTCAAGTCCGAATGACATTCCGATGTCAGAGCTGTAGATCCCGGTAGTGTGGATCAGGGAGTCAATGTCCCGCTCGTTCTTAGCGTACAGCTTTATGTCATCCATGTAGAGGAGGTGGCTGATGGTGCCCCCATTTCCCCCATATATATATATATATACATATCTCCATCCATCCATCCATCCATCCATCCATCCACTTCCGCTTATCTGGGGTCGGGTCGCGGGGGCAGCAGCTTTAGGAGGTACTCCCAGACTTCCCTCTCCCCAGCCACTTCGTCCAGCTCATCCTGGGGAATCCCAAGGCGTTCCCAGGCCAGCTGAGAGACATAGTCTCTCCAGCGCGTCCTGGGTCGTCCCCGGGGTCTCCTACCGGTGGGACATGCCCGGAACACCTCCCCAGGGAGGCGTCCAGGAGGCATCCTGATAAGATGCCCGAGCCACCTCATCTGGCTCCTCTCAACGTGGAGGAGTAGCGACTCTACTCCGAGTCTCTCCCGGATGACTGAGCTTCTCACCCTATCTCTAAGGGAGAGCCGGGACATCCTGCGGAGAAAAGTCATTTCGGCCGCTTGTATCCGAGATCTCGTTCTTTCGGTCACGACCCATAGCTCGTGACCATAGGTGAGGGTAGGAGCGTATATCGACCGGTAAATTGAGAGATTTGCCTTTTGGCTCAGCTCTCTCTTCACCACAACGGACCGGTACAGGGTCCGCATTACTGCCGACGCTGCACCGATCCGCCTGTCGATCTCACGCTCCATCCTCCCCTCACTCGTGAACAAGACTCCAAGATACTTGAACTCCTCCACTTGGGGCAGGATCTCATCCCCGATCCGGAGAGGGCATTCCACCCTTTTCCGATCAAGGACCATGGACTCGGATTTGGAGGTGCTGACCCTCATCCCGACCGCTTCACACTCGGCTGCGAACCGTTCCAGCGAGAGCTGGAGATCACGGCTTGAAGAAGCCAACAGCACCACGTCATCTGCAAAAGCAGAGACGCGATGCTGAGGTCCCCAAACCGGACCCCCTCAACGCCTCGGCTGCACCTAGAAATTCTGTCCATAAAAATTATGAGCAGAATCGGTGACAAAGGGCAGCCTTGGCGGAGTCCAACTCTCACTGGGAACGAATCTGACTTACTTCGGAAATGCGGACCAGACTCTGGCATCGGTGATACAGGGACCGAACCCCCCTTATCAGTTGGCTCGGCACCCCGTACTCCCGAAGCACCCTCCACAGAACCTCCCGAGGGACACGGTCGAACGCCTTCTCCAAGTCCACAAAACACATGTGGACTGGTTGGGCGAACTCCCATGCACCCTCGAGGATCCTGCCGAGGGTGTAGAGCTGGTCCACTGTTCCACGGCCAGGACGAAAGCCACAATGCTCCTCCTGAATCCGAGGTTCGACCTCCCGACGGACCCTCCTCTCCATCACCCCTGAATAGACCTTACCAGGGAGGCTGAGGAGTGTGATTCCCCTGTAATTGGAACACACCCTCCGGTCTCCCTTCTTAAAGAGGGGAACCACCACCCCAGTCTGCCAATCCAGAGGCACTGTCCCCGATGTCCACGCAACGTTGTAGAGGCGTGTCAGCCATGACAGCCCCACAACATCCAGAGCCTTTAAGAATTCCGGGCGGATCTCATCCACCCCCGGGGCCTTGCCACCGAAGAGTTTTTTAACTACCTCAGTGACTTCGACCCCAGAGATTGGAGAATCCGCCTCAGAGTCTCCAGGCCCTGCTTCCTCAACGGAAGGCGTGTAGGTGGAATTGAGGAGGTCTTCGAAGTATTCTCCCCACCGACTCACGACGTCCCGAGTCGAGGTCAGCAGCACGCCATCCCCACTGTAAACAGTGTTGACGTTGCACTGCTTCCCCCTCCTGAGACGCCGGATGGTGGACCAGAATTTCCTCGAAGCCGTCCGAAAGTCATTTTCCATGGCCTCACCAAACTCCTCCCACGCCCGGGTTTTTGCCTCAGCAACCGCCGAAGCCGCGTTCCGCTTGGCCATCTGGTACCTGTCAGCTGCCTCCGGAGTCCCGCAGGCCAAAATGGCCCGATAGGACTCCTTCTTCAGCTTGACGGCATCCCTTACCGCCGGTGTCCACCAGCGGGTTCGGGGATTGCCGCCACGACAGGCACCAACGACCTTACGGCCACAGCTCCGGTCGGCCGCCTCAACAATGGAGGCGCGGAACATGGTCCACTCAATGTCCCCCGCCTCCCCCGGGACGTGGGAAAAGCTCTGCCGGAGGTGGGAGTTGAAGCTCTTCCTGACAGGAGATTCTGCCAGACGTTCCCAGCAGACCCTCACAGAGCGTTTGGGTCTGCCAGGTCGGACCGGCATCTTCCCCCACCATCGGAGCCAACCCACCACCAGGTGGTGATCAGTTGACAGCTCCGCCCCTCTCTTCACCCGAGTGTCCAAAACATGCAGCCGCAAATCCGACGACACGACTACAAAGTCGATCATCGAATTGCGGCCTCGGGTGTCCTGGTGCCAAGTGCACACATGGACACCCTTATGCTTGAACATGGTGTTCATTATTGAAAATCCGTGTCGAGCACAGAAGTCCAACAATAGAACACCGCTCGGGTTCAGATCGGGGGGGCCGTTCCTCCCAATCACGCCCTTCCAGGTCTCACTGTCATTGCCCACGTGAGCATTGAAGTCACCCAGTAGAACGATGGAGTCCCCAGAAGGAGCGCTCTCCAGCACTTCCTCCAGGGACCCCAACAAGGGTGGGTACTCTGAGATGCCGTTTGGTGCATAGACACAAACAACAGTCAGGACCCGTCCCCCCACCCGAAGGCGGAGGGAGGCTACCCTCTCGTTCACCGGGGTGAACCCCAATGTGCAGGCGCCCAGCCGGGGGGCAATAAGTATACCCACACCTGCTCGACGCCTCTCACCGTGGGCAACTCCAGAGTGGAAGAGAGTCCAGCCCCTCTCGAGAGGGCTTGTACCGGAACCCAAACTGTGCGTGGAGGCTAGTCCGACTATATCTAGTCAGAATTTTTCTGCCTCGCACACCAGCTCGGGCTCCTTTCCAGCCAGAGAGGTGACATTCCATGTTCCAAGAGCCAGCTTCTGCAGCCGGGGATCAGACTGCCAAGGTCTTTGGCTGCCGCCCAGCTCACATTGCACCCGACCCCTTTGGCCCCTCCCACAGGTGGTGAGCCCATGGGAAGGGGGACCCACGTTTCCATTTCGGGCTATGCCCGGCCGGGCCCCATGGGCGAAGGCCCAGCCACCAGACGCTCGCCTTTGAGCCCCGCCTCCAGGCCTGGCTCCAGAGGGAGGCCCCGGTGACCCGCGTCCGGGCGAGGGAAAACAAAGTCCATTTGTGTTTTTCGTCATGAGGGGCTTGGGTGAGCCGTGCTTTGTCTGACCCCTCACCCGTTTGCCATGGGTGACCCTACCAGGGGCATGAAGCCCCCGACAACATGGCTCCTAGGATCATAGGGGCACGCAAACCCCTCCACCACGATAAGGTGACGACTCACGGAGGGGTATATATATATATTGGTCCACGGACAAACAAAACATTCAAGTGAACAATACAAAAAGTAAAAACAAGAAGGCACATACAATGAAAAAATAAGAGCAATGAATAAATAATAAATAAATAAATAAGAACAACATGGTTGAAATGGAGCAATTTTGCATACAGCAGACAGTCAGTATATAGCGCAAACGTACAGGAGGAGTAGTGCAAGGCAGCCAACGTGGGCCAAAAGGCCAGGACATTATGCAGCCGAGGGTGGAGGGGGGAGAGAGTTCAGGATCCTAACAGCCTGGAGTATGAAGCTGTTGGTGAGTCTGGTGGTGCGGGAGCGCAGGCTTCTGTACCTCTTCCCAGAGGGCAGTAGATCAAACAAAGTGTGAGTGGGGAGACTCACATCACTCACAATCGTGGTCGCCTTGCAGGTGAGATGGGAGGTGTAAATGTCCTTCAGGGAGGGCAATGAAGCACCAATAATCCCACCGTGTTCATTATGCACTGCAGGGCCTTCATGTTGTATTCAGTGCAGCTTCCACCCCACACAGCGATACAACTGGAGAGGACGCTCTCAATAGTGCCACGGTAGAATGTGGTCATGATGGCTGGTGGAGCACTTGCTTATGGCATACAGCTTAAGAAAACTCGAATATCCTATCTCAAAATATTAGAATATCATGAAAAAGTATACAAGTAGGGTATTCATCTAATCACTTATTTCTCTTTATTTCCTTCTTTTCTCATTTTTCTTTGTCTTTTTGTCCATTTGGCGATGCTGGTTCCTTCTACCGCACCTCGGTATTGCTTCGGACCGGATATCTTTTTTCCCTGGGACCGGGATGGCTGCGCACATTGGTCGAGACCAGCGTAACTCTACGACGGCTTCCTGCTTATCCGGCCGGTGCTGACCGGGTCCCTCGCCTTGGCCTCGCAGCCGCGACTCCTGTGGGGAGTCCGCTCCCTCATGCTTGTCGGAACCAACGTCCTTCGCCATGCTAGCGCCGTGGTGACCATCTGCACGTGCCTCGACTGGGTGCCCAGGACGCTGCTCACACGTTTACCTGCTTGGTGATGTTTTCACCGATTCACGACGTTGGGCGCTGTGTCTTTTGTATATCCACTCTGTGGTATGGATACTGCTGGGGCCTGAATTTCCCCACCCCCGGGATCAACAAAAATGTTTAATCCCTTGAATCGTCTAATTAAGGCGACCACGATTTAACTCGAAACACCTGCTTGGGTTTCCTGAGCTATGAAAAATACTCAGCTTGGTTCAGTAAACTAAATCACAAGTATGGGGAAGACTGCTGATCTGACTGCTGTCCAGAGGACCATCATTGACACCCTCCATCAGGAGGGTAAGACACAAAAAGAAATTTCTCAAAGAGAAAGCTGTTCACAGAGTGCAGTTCCAAAGCACATCCACAAAAAGTCTGTTGGAAGGGGGAAATGTGGCAGGAAACGCTGCACAACCAAGAGCGATGACCGCAGCCTTAACAGCATTGTGAAGACGAGTCGCTTCCAGAATTTGGGGGAGCTTCCAAGACAGTGGACTGAAGCTAGAGTCCAGATATCAAAAGCTACTGTTCGCAGACATGTCTGGGAAATGGGATACAATAGCTGTATTCCCATGGTCAAGCCACTTCTGAACTCAAGACAACAGAAGAAGTGTCTGACTTGGGCTATGGAAAAGAAGCACTGGACAGTTGCAGAGTGGTCCGAAGTCCTCTTTTCAGACGAAAGCAAGTTTTGTATTTCATTTGGAAGTCAAGGCGCCAGAGTCTGGAGAAAGGCTGGAGAGGAGCAAAATCCAAGTTGCTTGAAATCCAGTGTGAAGTTCCCACAGTCAGCGATGGTTTGGGGAGCCATGTCAGCTGCTGGTGTTGGTCCACTGTGGGTCATCAAGTTTAGAGTAAATGCAGATTTTAGAGCACTACATGCTTCCGTCTGCTGAAGAGCTCTTTGGAGATGATTTCATTTTCCAGCATGATCTGGCACCTGCCCACAGTGCCAAAACCACCAGTAAATGGTGTACTGACCATGGCATTACTGTCCTCGATTGGCCTGCCAATTCCCCTGACCTGAACCCCATAGAGAATTTGTGGGGTATTGTGAAGAAGAAGCTGAAAGACACCAGACCCAACAATGCAAATGAGCTAAAGGCCGCTATTGAAGCATCCTGGGCATCCATAACACCTCAGCAATGTCACAAGCTGATTGTTTCCATGCCACGCCGCATTGATGCAGTAATCCGTGCAAAAGGATTCCCAACCAAGTACTGGGTGCATTAATGGACATTTTCAAATGTTTGATTTTGTTTTGCTGTTATAAATCTATTTTTTTACTTGGTCTGAGGAAATATTCTAATTTTTTGATAGGATTTTTGAGTTTTCTTAAGCTGTAAGCCATAATCAGCAATATTAAAATAATAAAAGGCTTGCAATATTTCAGTTGATTTGTAATGAATCCAGAATGTATGACATTTTGTTTTTTTAATTGCATTACAGAAAATAAAGAACTTTATCACAATATTCTAATTTTCTGAGACAGTCCTGCATATATGTATTTTTATTCTTTATTACACATTTTATAGCTGGTGCAACTTATACTCTGGAGCGATTTATAGTCCAGAAAATACGGTATATATCTGTGTGTGTTTATGGCAATAATTTGAAAAAGTAACACCCACAAGTCTGGACTGACTAGAAGTATATATTATATATAAACATATTCTTTTGTTCAGACAAAAGTCTGAACAAAAAAAATCTGTTTATATTCATTACGTAGACATGATGAATCTCATCGAAATAAAAAAGTATATTTCTGCACAAATATGAAATCTCCGGTATCAACAAAACAGAAAAGCGCCCAATTGTACATTTGGAATGTGGTTGGGATTTCAACTGCTCGCAAACTCGATTTTTTTTTTTTTTTGGGGGGGGGGGGGTGGAAAAACAAAGAGGTTAAGCAAAAAACTATTTACACCCAAGTCATCAAATTACACCAAACGGATAAAGTTATTCATCATCATCACAATAACCTTCAACTTTACTCTTTGCTGCAACTTTTGTCTTTGTAAGCCTGGCGGTGTTTTCATCTTGCCCTAAACAGGAAGTGGGTGAGGGCCACAGCTACGTGAAGATTAGTCCGGCCTCGGCGTAAACTTGGAAGACCTTCTCGATGGCGTTGACGTAGGCAGCGGTTCGCAGGTCCAAACCCAGCTGGAACGTGCTGGCTGTGCGCATGATTTGCTACGGCAAGAATGAAAAGGTCAAATGGCTGAGCACGGAGAGGTCAAAGGGCGGGCAGGAGGCGTGCGGGTGCCTCACACCAAGTGTGGAACGGCTGTGACGCGGTCATCTGCCACATGCAAGGAATAAAATGTATTGGAGTCGATGATTCCACTCACACTGACACACTCATACGCAGTGGGCTAGCGGATCGTCGCCGTTGTTTGCTCGCTGTCCGCAAGCCTCCTATTTCTTCTGGACACCGCAAATGTATTTTCATGTAGCTGATGAAATTACACGGTTCAGACAGGAAATTGGGCGTCAGCATAGGAGGTGGATCCGGTATATTTCAATGTAAAATTGTTCTGCGAACTCGTTTTTTCTTTTAATTCACTAAAATATCTCATATCTACAACTTACAGACCTTCCATTTCAGCTAACTGCCTAGCTTGGCATGAGTTGGAAATTTGAAAGGCAAAAAACTAATTCAAAATAAATTAACATGACAAAAAAAACACTATACAAATACAAAACATGTTCAACCATCGTAGAAGAGCCAAAGTCCCAGCAATAATGTCCAAAACGTCTGTCAATGTGAACGAATGGATGGCTATTGTTTACAAATAGCTCTCTTTTACTCTCTTTTTATCAAGTGAACTCAACTCTTTGGCGTGAACCCTCCCTCCCCGTGATCCTGTGGTCTCATGGCCGGAGATTTACGGAGGCGCAACGCAGTTGATTCCCGCCGGTGTGAGTTGCAGTGTGCCGGTGTAACACAGAAAAAACGTGCCCCAGCCGTTCCACACCTTTGTGAGCATAACGTTACCCTGGCGGAGCGCTCCATGGTGAAGGCCAAGCCCGAGTGGACGATGTCCTTCTCCGACGCCCCCTGTGGCACAGTACAGGTATTACTATGTACACAAGCACAAATGTCTCGAGCGTCGAGGTTTATTGTCATTGCTGCTTTTTGGAGGGGGTTGACAAACTGGAGATAAAAGCAGCATTATGTGGCACCAAAGCCAAGCAACGTGACAATGAGCCAGAGTTTGGCAGCTATTCGGGCCCTTTGCTGCCACCCACCCGGCCCCTGCTTAGACCAGACCTTGACATCTGACGGCCCTGAGAATCGATTGACAATACCGTCGTTAGCTGCAAAGCGTTTGCCCCCTCGGGTCAGCTCATTTCTGCCATCTAGCCTTGTCCGCATCCCGTATGGATGGACTTGACAGGCCACCCAAGGCACAGATGCGTACGTGGCCGACACACATTCAAGTACTCACAGCAATGCGTGCCTGGAACTCAGACGTGGGAACAATGGGAATGGCGCCGCCATGCTTGCCAAATTTCCTCTCCAAACTCTCCTGGACCGACACTGATGAGGGACAGAAAAAAACGTCTCCAGTCCAGTGAGACTGACTGGACTACTGTGGCTCGGTGAGGACATTTCCACTTGGATTTCAAAGACCTTTTTGCTTTACAATGTTTGGCGAGGGAGGGTTCGCGGGAAGACGAGGCAACTTTTCACTCGTCATCCACTTTCAGCAATCTCGTGACTTGGGAATTTGGCGAGGCCCATCGCCATATTCACCAGAGAATCCATGAGCAGGCCATTTAAGAGGACTCAAGTCACTTGTAATCTGGAGATTCTGGCTATGGAAGCAATCTGGCGCTTGGGAGCTTCAGAGAAACGTGCGGTTATCTCGCCAGTGAATAGAGTCAGAGCTCCGGCTTGCGGACGAGCGGCGCCGGGACATCATTCTGCACCGTTCCAAAACGTCCTATGAACTGCTCCAACTAATGGACAGACAAACGGGTCGGCGCCAACTCTCATTTGTTGCACAAGTGGCCACAAACGAGGCATTCTTCCAGTAGCAGCATCAAGAGCTGTGAGCGTTTTGAATCCAAGCTGAAACGTCCACAGTGAGCCACACCCGTCCACTCGACCCAAAGAAACTTCTCACTCACTCAGCAGGTGGTAGTTGGAGTCTCGCTCGTACTTGAAGGTCAGGCGGCCGTAACTGACGTGATTGAGGTTCTTTAGCCACTCGAAGTACGACACGGTCACACCGCCTGCGTTCAGGTACAAGTCCTGGAGGAGGGAGGGGTTGTTAGCCAGGAAACGGTTGGCGCAGGGATTGAGGAGCTGGCGGAGTCTCACCGGGATGACCAGGATGTTTCGGTCCAGGAAGATGCGGTCGGCCTCAGGCGTGGTCGGACCGTTGGCGCCTTCTGCGATGATCTGCCAAACAACACAGACAGCGAGGCCTTCAGCTCTTGGGCGTCGGCTAGCAGACGCACACAAGCGCCCCCCACCCTGGCCCACCCCAGCTGCAGATGACAAGAGCGGCACCTTGGCCTTGACGTTGGGGGCGTTTCTTTTGGTGAGCTGCTTCTCTCCGGCGGCGGGAATGAGGATGTCGCAGTCGGCCTCCAGGATGCTCCCGTCGTACGGCGAAGACTTGGGGAAGCCCACGATGGTCCCATTGGCCTGGAGACACACACGCACGCATGGCTTTTTCATCCTGTCAAGGGCAAGGCGACAGCTTGGGGTTTAGGGGGTGCGCACCAGTTTGTAGTCCTCCAGTTCTTTGGGGTCAATGCCGTGCGGGTTCCAGATGCTGCCGTCAATCTCGCCCACTCCCACGCATTTGGCTCCGTAGCGGTGAAGGTAGCGCATGGAGTGCAGACCCACATTGCCAAAACCCTGAGTACAAGCCCAAAGGCTGCATGTTTTCCCCAAATTGCTTTTTGCTAATGATGCTTTTGGAAATATTTAGGACCTTGAAAAATTCTTTGACAAAATGTCCCTCGCGCTGCCACATTTGTGGCATGTGGAGGAGGAAGGCCGTAAGTGGGCATGGTACATACAGTTTGTAGAGTCGAGCATCAGAGACATGGATGTCAGATGGCGGCTCGCTTACCTGGACCACGAAGGTTTTGTCGCGAAATCCGGGACACATTCCCAGCTTGCCCATGTAGGCCGCCTCGTTGACAAAGTTCTCGATGCCATGGAAGACTCCCCTCCCGGTGGCCGAGATACGTCCGTGGATGCCCCCCTGGCTGATGGGCTTGCCGGTCACGCAGGCATGAGCGTTGATGTCCTGTGGCAGGCGGGTGGCTTAGCACACATGGTCACCTCGTGCAGCCCGCAAACTCACATTGTAGCCCATGGTGGTGGCAAAGGTGTCAGCGATCCAGGACATCTCGCGCTCACCCGTGCCCATGTCCGGAGCGGGAACATCGATTCCGGATCCTGCGCGCCACAAAACGGACATTGGTGCCTGGCCGTTCGTCCACTCAGCTCTTTGCCGGCTTGTGTTTTTTTGGGGTTTCTGTGCTCAAGGGAAAGCAATTCAGGAATGGTGCCACCATCTTGGACACAGAGTCTTTTGCCAGTAGGCGGGGGCCCATATTCCATTCTGCCGCCATGGTAAGCGCAGGCAGAAATAGCACAGGACAATGTTTCTTTCTTTCCAGACAAAAATGGGTTTCCTCCACCGTATCTTTAGTGACATTTTTATGCAAGTCCTACTTCTGACGTTTCTACAGGGTCCTTGAGACTTGTGGGGGTTGTTCCCTTTGCCGATATTTGACTTACCGATGAAACCTTTCTTGGCGAGCTCCACGGTGAACCTCCTGGTGATCTTCTCCAACTCATTGTCCTGGAAACGATCAACAAGAAGGATTTCTACACATGTACATTGAGGTCAGGGGAACGCAGAAGCAGGAGGACAGGATGCTAATGTGATGAAGAAGCGGCGGAGGCCCAAGAACAATGTCCATGAGACACAAGAGGAGAACAGCGATGGTAAGAAAGGCAGAATTACGGAATATTTCCTGGGATTGATCTTGACTCCCGCCTTTGCGCCACCAAAAGGAACATCTAGGAGACATGCGGACAAAATGAAATTCGTCCAAGTGCAGAGCAGATGCACTGAATTGACTGACCAACCACAGCACACTTGTAGGTCATCAGCGACGCCAGCGCTTTCACCTCGTCGACAGACACGTCCATGCTGTAGCGGATGCCTGAAAGGCAAACCACAATGGGACAGAGGTTTTCAACGGCTGGTCCACGGCCCATGCGCCCTTTTCCAATATTACATTGCACGGCCGTGCTTTCACAATCTTACAACATCATTACATGAAACAATTCATCCATTTGGATGGTTCAATTCAGTTTGAATGGTCGCTTGCTCAAATTTTCTCAACTGTGAATATTCTCCCATTTCTGTAGAAGCAGACCCATTCACTTTGTGTAGAGTTAAAAAAAAAAAGGCATTTGGAAACATTGACATTTTTGCAGGTTGGAGATAGATGTTACGGACCAAACCGACAATGAAATCATTCTCAATGTATAGTGGGTCTTGGACGCAACTGGGAGGAAAAGATGGTGGCGCGCACAGATGCAGTGGCCCGGCGCTCCTCAGCTGTTGGCAGTTTTGTAACTTTTTTGTAACTTTTCTTGTACCATTTTTAGTACTCATGTGCAATACAGCAGAGCGGAACTGTTGTTGGTCACAGTAAACACCTTCTGCCCGCAAAAGAACTTGATTCTCTGGAACACGATTCCAGGACTAGCGGCCAAACTAAAAGCTGGCCCGTGCAGGCTGGTCATCCCCAGCCTCTTTCATGCTGACGCCCAGTCGATGACCAACGGGATGGACGAGCGGAACACATCTCACAGTCTGGAGTCCTGTGTCTGGTTGTTGCGGAGTCCTGGCTGGACCATTGTATCCCCAACGCGGCTATCGAGCTAGCGGGCTGTGCTGTCTTCAGAGCCGACCGAACAACAGACATTTTTTGAGACCATCCATCAATCCATCTTCTGCTTATCCGGGGTCAGGTCGCGAGGGAAGCAGCTTTAGGAGGGACTCCCAGACTTCCCTCTCCCCAGCCACTTCATCCAGCTCATCCCGGGGGTTCCCAAGACGTTCCCAGGCCAGCTGAGAGACATAGTCTCTCCAGCGTGTCCTGGGTCGTCCACGGGGTCTCCTACATGTGGGTTATGCCCGGAAAACCTCCCCAGGGAGGTGTCCAGGAGGCATCCTGATGAGATGCCCGAGCCACCTCACCTGGCTCCTCTCAATGTGGAGGAGCAGCGGCTCTACTCCGAGTCTCCCCCGGATGAGCTTTGCCTTTTGGCTCAGCTCTCTCTTCACCACGACAGACCGGTACAGAGTCCGCATTACTGCCGACGCTGCACCGATCCGCCTGTCGATCCCGCGCTCCATCCTGCCCTCACTCGTGAACAAGACCCCAAAATACTTTAACTCCTCCACTTGGGGCAGGATCTCATCCCCGATCTGGAGAGGGCATTCCACCCTTTTCCGACCGAGGACCATGGACTCGGATTTGGAGGTGCTGACCCTCATCCCGACTGCTTCACACTCGGCTGCGAACCGCTCCAGTGAGAGCTGGAGATCACGGCTTAAAGAAGCCAACAGCACCAGGTCGTCTGCAAAAAGCAGAGACGCAATGCTGAGGTCCCCAAACCGGACACCCTCAATGCCTCGGCTGCGCCTAGAAATTCTGTCCATAAAAGTTATGAACAGAATCGGTGACAAAGGGCAGCCTTGGCGGAGTCGAACCCTCACTGGGAACGAATCCGACTTAATGCCGGAAATGCAGACCAAACTCTGACATCGGCGATACAGGGACCGAACCACCCTTATCAGTTGGCTCGGCACCCCGTACTCCCGAAGCACCCTCCACAGAACTTGCCAAGGGGCACGTTCGAACGCCTTCTCCAAGTCCACAAAACACATGCGGACTGGTTGAGCGAACTCCCATGCCCCTTTGAGGATCCTGCCGAGGGTGTAGAGCTGGTCCACTGTTCCACGGCCAGGACGAAAGCCACACTAGTCCTCCTGAATCCGAGGTTCGACCTTCCGACGGACCCTCCTCTCCAGCACCCCTGAATAGACCTTACCAGGGAGGCTGAGGAGTGTGATTCCTCTGTAGTTGGAACACACTTTCCGGTCCCACTTCTTAAAGAGGGGAACCACCACCCCAGTCTGCAAATCCAGAGGTACCGTCCCCGATGTCCACGCGATGTTGCAGAGGCGTGTCAGCCAGGACAGCCCCACAACATCCAGAGCCTTTAAAATCTCTGGGTAGATCTCATCCACCTCCGGGGCCTTGCCCCCGAGCAGTTTTTTAACTACCTCAGTGACTTCGACGCCAGAGATTGGAGAGTCCACCTTAGAGTCTCCAGACCCTGCTTCCACAATGGAAGGCGTGTCGGTGGAATTGAAGAGGTCTTCGAAGTATTCTCCCCACCGACTCACGACGTCCTGAGTCGAGGTCAGCAGCACGCCATCTCCACTGTAAACAGTGTTGACGGTGCACTGCTTCCCCCTTCTGAGACGCCGGATGGTGGACCAGAATCTCCTTGAAGCCGTCCGGAAGTAATTCTCCATGGCCTCGCCAAATTCCTCCCACGCCCGTTTTTTTGCCTCACCAACCGCCGAAGCCGCGTTTCGCTTGGCCATCCGGTACCTGTCAGCTGCCCTAACCCTAACCCTTACTGCCGGTGTCCACCAGCGGGTTCGGGGATTGCTGCCATGACAGGCATCAACCACCTTACGGCCACAGCTCCGGTCGGCTGCCTCAACAATGGAGGCACGGAACATGGTCCACTTGGATTCAATGTCCCCCGCCTCCCCCGGGATGTGGGAAAAGCTCTGCCGGAGGTGGGAGTTGAAGCTCTACCTGACAGGGGATTCTGCTAGACGTTCCTAGCAGACCCTCACAGAGCGTTTGGGTCTGCCAGGACCGGCATCTTCCCCCACCATCGGAGCTAACCCACCACCAGGTGTTGATTAGTTGACAGCTCCGCCCCTCTCTTCACCCGAGTGTCCAAAACATGCGGCCGCAAATCCGATGACACGACTACAAAGTCGATCATCGAACTGCGGCCTCGGGTGCCCTGGTGCCAAGTGCACACATGGACACCCTTATGTTTGAACATGGTGTTCATTATTGACAATCCGTCTCGAGCACAAAAGTCCAATAATAGAGCACCGCTTGGGTTCAGATCGGGGGAGGGGGCGTTCCTCCCAATCACGCCCTTCCAGGTCTCACTGTCATCGCCCATATGAGCACTGAAGTCACCTATAGAACGATAGAGTCCCCAAAAGAAGCACTCTCCAGCACTTCTTCTAAGGACCCCAAAAAGGGTGGGTACTCTGAGTTGCTGTTCGGTGCATCGGCACAAACAACAGTCAGGACCCCGTCCCCCCACCCAAAGATGGAGGGAGGCTACCCTCTCGTTCACCGGGGTGAACCCCAATGTGCAGGCGCTCAGCTGGGGGGGGCAATAAGTATGCCCACAGCTGCTTGACT